>NW_027643738.1:45000-62500 GCF_032717465.1 Coenobita brevimanus | reverse complement strand
GAGGAGAGTTAATACGACGATAAGCCTTTGATTCCACCCTATTGAGAGGGTGGGGAGCCTCCCCACACATGAGAGTTGTACGCCACACAGGGACAAATAAAACCCGTGTATAAGGTCAACAACTGTTCAGGGGTAAAGAATTCACGGAGTCGGCTTAGCACACCTAATCTCATGGAAGCAGACCTCACAAGAGATGTAATATGATCCTTCCAAGATAAGTCCCGAGTGAATGAAACTCCAAGCATGTTCAGGGATGATGCAGGAATCAGCTGGATATTATTAAACATTAGTGGGTACTCCTGTGGAAGAATTTGTCGAGGTGATAGGTGTAAAAACTGAGTCTTTGATGCATTAAAAACAACAAGATTATTTTTACCCCAGTCAGAGATACGGGCCAAGTCAGACATTAGGTGTGCCATAGCCTCATCCCTTGTTTGTTGAAGTAACTGTTGAGATGGACGTTGCGGGAACCAAATGAAAAGGTGAAGGGTGGAGTCATCAGCGTACGAGTGGATAGGGTTAGATGTACAGCTTAGAAGGTCATTGATGAATTAAAGGAAGAGAGTTGGTGATAGGACAGAGCCCTGAGGAACACCACTGTTGATGGATCTAGGAGAAGAACGATGGCCGTCTACAACAGCGGCTATAGAACGACCAGAAAGGAAGCTATAGATGAAGGCACAGAGAGAAGGATAGACCCCGTAAGAGGGCAGTTTGGAAATTAAAGATTTATGCCAGACTCGATCGAAAGCCTTTGAGAGGTCAAGTGCAGTGGCAAAGCTTTCGCCAAAGTCCCGAAAGGAGGATGACCAGGAATCTGAAAGGTATGTGAGAAGATCGCCAGTGGAGCTTCCCTGACGGAACCCATACTGACGATCAGAAAGAAGGTTGTGATAGGAAAGATGCTTTAAAAATTTTCTGTTAAGAATTGACTCGAAAACTTTTGAGACACAGGACGTTAAAGCAATTGGACGATAGTTAGAGGGTTGGGAATGGTCACCCTTCTTTGGGACTGGCTGAATGAGAGCAAACTTCAAGCAAGAATGAAAGGTAGTTGATAGATAAAAGTGAAAGAGTTTACCTAGGCAGGGTGTGTGTGTGTGTGTGTGTGTGTGTGTGTGTGTGTGTGTGTGTGTGTGTGTGTGTGTGTGTGTGTGTGTGTGTGTGTGTGTGTGTGTGTGTCAGTATGAAGTGTACAATGTGTGTTAGAGTGAAGTGTGGCAGTGTGAAGTTTCCTATCTATCTATCTATCTATCCATCCATCCATCTGTCTATCTATCTATCTATCTCTCTATATGTCCATGTATCTATCCACCCATCCCTCCATCCCTACAGCCATCTATTTATTTATCCATCTATCTATCAGTCTATCATCCATCCATCCATCAATCCATCCATCAATCCATCCATCCATCCATCCATCCATCCATCCATCTATCCATGCATCCATCCATCCATCCATCCATCTATCCATCCATCTATCCATTCATCTATCCATCCATCCATCTATCCATCCATCCATCCATCCATCTATCTATCTATCTATCTATCTAATCTAACAGGCGAAATATTACTTAGCTTTTAACGCAGGTAAGTGATGGCTGACTAGGTTACTGACTGGCTTACTGACTGGCTGGCTGACTGGCTTTCCCCTGACTTTCTTCATGGCTTGCTGTGGAATTCCTTCAGTTCCTTACGTCTATCTGTCGACAAGAATCATCATCATCATCATCATCATCATCATCATCATCATCATCATCATCATCATCATCATCATCATCATCATCATCATCATCATCATCATCATCATCATCATCATCATCGTCTTCGTTATTATTATGATTATTATTATTATTATTATGATTATTATTATTATTATTATTATTATTATTATTATTATTATGATAATGATGATGATGGTAGTGAAGCATGTGTAAGGGTAAATGGGCATCTGAGTGAATGGTTCACGATCGGTGTGGGCGTGCGACAAGGTTGTGTGATGTCCCCGTGGTTGTTCAGTATATATATATGGATGGGGTGATGAGAGAAGTAAAAACACGAGTAATGGAGAGAGGGATGGCGTTGGTAAAGAGTGGTGATGGATGGAATATCTCCAATTTGTTGTATGTTGATGATGCAGTACTGCTTGCAAGTACCTGACAAGAACTTCGTAGGCTAGTGCAGAGCTTTGCTGATGTCTGTGAGAGTCGTGCCTTTAGAATAAATGTGGAAAAGAGTAAAGTGATGGTTAATGAGAGAGAAGGTGACTCCCAGTGTGATGTTACAGTGAATGAAGAGAGACTGGAACTGGTGAGAGAGTTCAAATACCTGGGTACAGTGATAGAAAAGAGAGGAAAATGTACAAAAGAAGTGGAAGGTAGAGTAACACAAGGAAGGAAAGTAGCTGGTGCTATGAAGGCCTTGATAAGAAACAGAGACTTGAGTGTTGCAGGTGCACTAGGCTTACATGAAGGACTGTTAGTGCCAAGAGTGTTAGTGCCAACTTTAACATATCGATGTGAGACTATGGCGTGGCATGAAAATGAAAAGTCGAGAGTAAGAGCAGTGGAGATGCGACTGGTGAGGAATGTATGTGGAGTACAGAGGGTGGATAGGATACGAAATAATGTGACTCGTGAAAGATGTGGAGTGAGGAAGTTGGTGACTCCAGAATCGAAGAGAGTATACTGAGATGGTATGGTCATGTGGAGAGAATGGATAACAATAGAGTGGTGAAAAAGGTATATCTGAGCGCATTTGAAGGAGGGAGGAGGCGAGGTAGGCCAAGGAGAAGGTGGAGAGATATGGTGGATGAGTGTGTGAGAAAGAGATGTATGGAAGTCGGTGAGGCTAAGGGACGGACAAGAGATCGAGCTGGCTGGATGAATGTTGTGTGGAGCACATAACCAGGGATTTGGCAGCCCTTTTTAACGTGACAGTGTCCGGATTGACTTTATCAGATGGGTATATGAGAAGCTACAGAAATCGGTGAAAGTTTTTTTTTTTTTTCCTTATCTGATGGAGCCAGGATTCCGGGGGCTTGAATGATGAGTGAATGGAAGCGTGGCTCATTGAACTGGGCATACCTAGGCTTTCTGGACGTTGTTACTCCTCACTCTTCCCTAGGGTGGGAAAGGAGGTCCGGATGATGATGATGATGATGATGGAGCAAGCTGTGTGGCTAGAGTGAGGAGTGGTTGGAAGAAGTTCAGGGAGCTGTTGCCTTTCCTGACATTGAGAGGGCTCTCCCTCCGTGCTAAGGGGTCTTTGTATGCAGCATGTGTTAGGAGTGTAATGCTGTATGGTTGTGAGACTTGGGCAGTAAAGGAAGAGGATATTCGCAGGCTCAAATGTACAGAAATGACAATGGTTAGGTGGATGTGTAGTGCGTCCCTGAGTGCAAGGCCTGGGGGGGCTGGGTTTACGATGGAAGAGTCGAGAGGTAGGATGTGACTGGAATGTACTGGTGTTGTGATGAGGAGGGGTAGATTGAGATGGTTTGGGAGGTAGGATGTGACTGGAGTGTATTGATGCTGTGATGAGAAGGGGTAGATTGAGATGGTTTGGGAGGAAGGATGGGACTGGAGTGTATTGGTGTTGTGATGAGGAGGGGTAGATTGAGATGGTTTGGGAGGAAGGATGGGACTGGAGTGTATTGGTGTTGTGATGAGGAGGGGTAGATTGAGATGGTTTGGGAGGAAGGATGGGACTGGAGTGTATTGGTGTTGTGATGAGGAGGGGTAGATTGAGATGGTTTGGGAGGAAGGATGGGACTGGAGTGTATTGGTGATGTGATGAGGAGGGGTAGATTGAGATGGTTTGGGAGGAAGGATGGGACTGGAGTGTATTGGTGTTGTGATGAGGAGGGGTAGATTGAGATGGTTTGGGAGGAAGGATGGGACTGGAGTGTATTGGTGCTGTGATGAGGAGGGATAAACTGGGATGGTTTGGGAGGAAGGATGGGACTGGAGTGTATTGGTGTTGTGATGAGGAGGGGTAGACTGAGATGGTTTGGGCATGTGGAGAGGACGGGGGATGACTATTGGGTGCAGAAAGTGAAAAGTGTTAATGTTGGGGGTTGGGTTGCGATAGACAGACCGAAAAAGACTTGAGACGAGATCATAAGGGATTGAACAGGGAGGCTGCCAGAGATCGAGCAGCATGGAGAACAGCCATTAGGTGACTAAGGCTGACGCATGCATGTTGGAGCCTTTATAAACGAAACGAAACTAAAAGAAAAAATGAAACGAAATGATTATCGTATTTATTGCCCATTCTCCATCATCACTGCTGAGATATAACAATAGATTAACACTGGAATACGATGCTAGTCACGTAGAAGTGCTATGTAAGTGAAGCCGAAGCATTGCCTTATTCTGCCACTTAGCTACGTGAAATAAACTCTCATATGATGCTAGTCACGAAGAAGTGCTTTGCCAAAAACAGCTTCCATGTCATCTTGTCCTTCAGCATCAGTCTGTCTTCCCTCCTGCTCACACTTTCCTCTTTCTTCTCACCACCACATCCCTCCACCTCTTCCTCGGCCTCCCTCTCCCTTTCTCACGCTGCACCTCACTCACATACACTCTCCTAGTCAGTCTCTCAATCTCCATTATCTCCACATGGCCAAATGATCTCAGGGTACTTCTCCCAACACTTTCAATCACATCCACATCAATACCACAACGCTCCTTCACTTCCTCATATGTTCGTCTGTCTCTCCACGTAACTCCACATCCACATTAACACCATAACTCTCCTTTACTTCCTCGTTTGTCTGTCTGTCCCTCCATGCAACTCCAGATCCACATCAACACCACTACAACCTTCCACTTCCTCATTGTCTCTCTATCTCTGTTAACTCCCCATCCACATCAACACCACAACGCTTCTTTACTTCTTCATTTGTCTGTCTGCCTCTCCACGTAACTCCACATCCACATCAACACAACGCTTTTTCACTTTCTCATTTGTCTGTTTGTCTCTCCACGCAACTCTACATCCACATCAACAAAACAACGCTCCTTTACTTCCTCATTTGTCTGTCTGTCTCCACTAACTCAATATCCACATCAACAACTCTACGCTACTCCTTTGTCTGTCTGTCTCTTCACGTAACTCCACATCCACATCAACACCACAACGCTCCTTTACTTCCTTATTTGTCTCAGCGTTACCGTAAAATACACAATGAAAGAAAACGTAATTTTTGAACAAATGTTATGGTATACTCGTGTATTATGAGTATAGCAGGTGTACTATGAATCATGAAATAAAACATATCCTGATTGGAGTGTATTGAAGTTAAATGATTAAAATACCCAAATAAATCTTCAGTAAATGCTAAACTGTAACTAATTAAGCGACATAAAGACATAAGTTTATCTACACACGACAAATAATAAAGTGACTAACCATGTACCTAATACATTCGATAGTCTATCCCTGCACAATAAAAGAGTGTATGTGAGTGAAGTGAAGGAGGGGAGAGGAGAGGGAGATCGAGGATGAAATGGAGGGATGGAGTAGAGAGACGTATGGGAGAGGGAGGTGTAAGTTGAGGGGATGGAGAGTGAGAGGCTAAGCACGAATTGATTACATCCGTTTATAATTTCTAATCGTGAAGTGATGCTGGCCATCATACTATGCCAAACTCATTCACTGTTCACCTACACACGATTTGCGGCGATAATTGCTTTTGTCGTTCCTGAACACTTTTAATATGACCGCAAGTGTTTAGCATTTGCCTTGTTAATAATTTGCCAAGTAATAAGGCAGCAGAAAGTGAGAGGTGTGAACATTAGGGTTAGGGTTGCGAGAAGCAGACCGAAGAAAGCCTGGGGCGAGGTCAATGAGTGTGACCTCAGGGATAAGGGACTGAATAGGGGGACTGCCAGAGATCAAGCATCATGGAGAGCCGCCATTATGTGACCAAGGCCGATGCATGCAAGCAGGATGGAGCCTTTATAAACGAAACGAGACGAAAAACGAAGCTATGATAGCACCGTACAGCTGGCCTGGACATGGCACTTATACTGTAGTTGCCACACAGCAATAAAAGTGATTTTGTTCCCACCAAACACTACCAGTCTGATGTAGCCATTCAGTCAGGAGATCATTCCAACACACTTCTCACTTTCTACACCCATCTGTCATTCTCCACCCTCCCCAGATACCCAAACCATCTCAGTCCACCCCTCCTCATCACAATACCAGTACATTCCAGGGTGTTTACTGTGCACGGCCATGTAAGGCAATGCACACACGGGGCTGGAGGTGGCTGGGTTGAACACAGAGGACTGGGGTGACCTAGAGGTTCACCTACCACCACAGCAGGGGGTCAGTGCTCATGTTACGACACTCCAGCCATTGTGGAAGTGTTGCCACTGAGAGGATATGATAATAAACATAGTGTCAGTGAGGGGCAGTGTCTGTGGCAGCCATCCAACGAGGGTGACGCTAAGTACCCGTGCACACGTCAGTCCTGGCAACACCCTTCACTGGTGCACTTAGGGTACCAGTGCAAGGGGCCAAAAGAACACCGGGGCAAGGTTTGTCATGAGGAGTGGCATTACTTGGTGATGTCATGAGGAGTGGCATTATTTGGTGATGTCATGAGGAGTGGCATTATTTGGTGATGTCATGAGGAGTGGCATTATTTGGTGATGTCATGAGGAGTGGCATTATTTGGTGATGTCATGAGGAGTGGCATTATTTGATGTCATGAGGAGTGGCATTATTTGGTGATGTCATGAGGAGTGGCATTATTTGGTGATGTCATGAGGAGTGGCATTATTTGGTGATGTCATGAGGAGTGGCATTATTTGGCTCCTCCACAGCACCAAGACATGTCACTCAACAAAGCCAAACAGGAGATGGAGCACGAGGAACCTGCCGAACTCAGTGTAAACATGAGAAGGCCAAAGACACAACACATACGGTAATGACGAGACCAACACAGCGGCAACTGAGCAAAATATTGGAGGTGACCGACTACTTCAAGGATTAATAGATGTGATTTCAAGGTGGCGACCATCATCCACTCACTTGATGTAGTGCTGCCTACTTCTTCCTTCACCTTTATCAGTCTATTCCCATGTCTGCCCTCCTCGTTCCCTATTTCTTACCACCATCCACTCACTTGATGTAGTGCTGCCTACTTCTTCCTTCACCTTTATCATTCTCTTTTTTGTGTCTGTCCTCCTCTCTTCCTATTTCTCCCATCTTTTCTGTCACTTTTTATTACTCTTCTTTCCTTTTCAGGTGGCTTTACATTGAGTGACAAGCCTAATGGTTTCCGGTAAGCCAGGAAACCATTTACAACGCTGGGTGGTAACCATATAACCAACCCATACGTGTTCCCTTCGTGTCAACAAGTGGGTTGGTGGAGGGTTAGTGCCCCTCCCCGTAAAACAACTAACTCAAAGACAAACCCCCACCCCTTACGGGATTATGGCGTCTGACGATAGATAGATAGATAGATACGGGATTATGACGTCTGGCGATAGGTACTGGATTATGGTGTCTGGCGATAGATAGATAGATACGGGATTATGGCGTCTGGCGATAGATAGATAGATAGATAGATACGGGATTATGGCGTCTGGCGATAGATAGATAGATAGATAGATACGGGATAATGGTGTCTGGCGATAGATAGATAGATAGATAGATACGGGATAATGGTGTCTGGCGATAGATAGATAGATACGGGATAATGGTGTCTGGCGATAGATAGATAGATACGGGATAATGGTGTCTGGCGATAGATAGATAGATACGGGATAATGGTGTCTGGCGATAGATAGCTAGAGCGATAGTGGCAGCTGGTACTTGTAGACACTGATCCACGACGTATTCTTCCTTGTTTTAAATTAGTGTATTATGCACAAACCATACATTGTCAACGACTTAACTATGGCAGATATAAATAACTATCTATCTATCCACCTATTGCCACACGCCTCAATCCCGCAAGGGGTGGCCACAAACAAATCGCTTCCATATCGTCCTGTCCCCAGCCATTTCACTGCCCTGCTCCCAGTTCACACCCACCTCTCTCATATACTTCTTCACTTCATCCCTCCATCCCTTGGCCTTCTCCTCCCTCTCCCCCCTCCACCTCACTCACATACACTCTCCTCGTCAGTCTCTCACTCTCCATCCTCTCCACATGACCAAACCACCTCAGTGTGTTTCTCCTAACGCTTCCTATCACATCCACATCCACACCACAACGCTCCTTCACTTCCTCATTTATCAGTCTGTCTCTCCATGTAACTCCACATCCACCTCACTCACATACACTCTCCTCATCAGTCTCTCACTCTCCATCCTCTCCACATGACCAAACCACCTCAGTGTGTTTCTCCTAACGCTTCCTATCACATCCACATCCACACCACAACGCTCCTTCATTTCCTCATTTTGTCAGTCTGTCCCTCCTTGTAACTCCACATGTTCCTCTCATTTCTTTTTTTTTAATGCAAGGAAGAAGGAACCAAAGGCCAGGAGCCCGCAAACCGTTCCTTCCAAGAAGAAAAAAACAATACAAAGGAGAGCCAAATTCAAGATCCGTTTATTTCGAGATGCCTGGACACACTGCGTCTGAAAGACTGGAGATCATAGGAAGTAGGAAATACAGACAGAGGTAGACAGTTCCAGAGTTGACCTGTTGCATAAATGAAGGACTGCCCAAAGGATCCTAGTGAGTCATAGCACTTTCCCCTCCCTCTATAAAACAACGATAATTACTACGAGGAAATTATAGTATATGTAAAGACAGCGAGGAAAACTATTTAGTATGTGTTTGTTTATGTAGATGCATTTCTGATGGATTGATAAGTCTATAGGAAGTTGTTACATAAGAAGATGGAGGGTGAGCGGTTCTTCACATCCCTGTCTATCTGTCTATCTATTGCCAGACGCCTTAATCCCGTAAGGGGTGGCCACAAACAAATCGCCTCCATGTCGCCCTGTCCCCCGCCATTTCATTGCCCTGCTCCCAGCTCACACCCCTCTTTCATTTACCTAACTCCAGCCCTCCACCTCATCCTCGGTCTCCCCCCTCCCTCTCCCTCCCTCCATTTCACTTACATGCATCGTCTTAGTCTTTCATTCTCCAGTTTCTCAACGTGTCCAATATGGCTTAAAGATACAGTAATACACAACTCTGTACGCTAAGTGTTATGCACAGCTTTGTTTTACTGTGTTTACATAGAACTATTCCTACTTGTTTTTATATATTTGCTTTAGAACCCAATGTGATTATACAGTGAACTAGGCTATGTTGTAGTTTCGTGAGTGTGTCAGAGTCCCACTACGACCACACTCACCACACCCACCACCACCACGAGGATGCACCCGACCCCCACCTGGCCCCCACCAACGCCAGCAGGGAGGTGTTTCTGGGCGCTACGGCAACACTTGACTGTACCGTGTATGACCTCACTAACCAGAGTGTAAGTGTAATCCACCCCAGTTGCTCTGCCATGACGAAGATCCCAAACCCTTTTATCTGATCTATTTATGCCACCAGGATCCGTATTCTCGTCTGGTAAGGAAGCTCCCTAACTCCCTTTTCCTAAGCGATTTATTTTCCTTTTTACACCTTACTTTCCTCTCCTGTGTTACATAAATCCTTCCAATATTACCATACTCACCATAAATAACATACAGATTAGTATTAGCTTGTCGTCTCCAAAAATAAATCGCCAAGGAAGAAGTGCTACGGAGCTTCCTGAACCGATGAGAAGACGAACCCGGGACACACCGCAGCCCCATCAGCTCAACGAGGGAGGTGTTATTCGGAGCTACCGTAAGTCCCTGACCCCTGGCAGCTCAGGTCAGGGCAGAAGCAATGCAGTGCGGGGGTAGGCTATCTCTGTTTACTACCATCCTATCTCTCTCTCTCTCTCTCTCTCTCTCTCTCTCTCTCTCACACACACACACACACACACACACACAGTTACAAGTCGTGTCATGGGCGTTCACAGCTGTTATCATTTTTTCCACACACACACACACACACACACACACACACACACAGTTACAAGTCGTGTCATGGGCGTTCGCAGCTGTTATCATTTTTTACACACACACACACACACACACACACACAGTTCTCTCTCTCTCTCTCTCTCTCTCTCTCTCTCTCTCGCCGGTGTCACGACTGATACAGACGGATTAATTTTGTACCAAGGTCGTATCCCAATTTCCTGAGAGAGAGAGAGAGAGAGAGAGAGAGAGAGAGAGAGAGAGGCGAGGGAAGTATTCATGAAGGATCTTAACCGATATTTACCATGAGGGGATCCGCAGCAGAGGAATATTCTTGCCAGTATTTTCCTTTGTCGTATTTTGAGAGATGGTGAAGATTTGGCGCGTGTGACAGAGCCCGTTTATAAATCTTTATCTATTTTGCATCTATCTATATTTGCATCTATGTATTTTTGCCACTATTTATATTTGCATCTATCTATATTTGCATCTATTGATTTTTGTATCTATCTATATAACGGTATGATTTATATGGAGAGAGAAATAATCCCTTACTGAGAGCCGGCAGAAATTGTTAAAGAAATAGAGACAGAGAGAAAGAAAGACACAAAGACAGAAGAAAGAAAAAAAGAAACAAAGACCTGACCAAAAGGAAGTCCAATTCTACAAAGTTAAATTCTGTCAAGTCAAATTCTATACAGCCAAAACCTAAAAAGCTAAATTCTATCAAGTCAATTTATACACAGCCAAATTCTACACAGCCAAATTCTACACAGCCAAATTCTACACAGCCAAATTCTATACAGCCAAATTCTATACAGCCAAATTCTATACAGCCAAATTCTATACAGCCAAATTCTATACAGCCAAATTCTATACAGCCAAATTCTATACAGCCAAATTCTACACAGCCAAATTCTATACAGCCAAATTCTATACAGCCAAATTCTATACAGCCAAATCCATAACAGCTAAATTCTATACAGCCAAATTCAATAAAGCTAGCTACTATAAAGTCAAATTCAAGTCCCGATAATTCCAACATGCTGGGACACATTGCATTTACAAGAGTGGGGCAGAGAGACAGTGGTAAGAAGGGCCTGGGGTGTGAGACAGGGTAAGGTGCGTGTGTAGGCGTGTGTGTAGTGAAGAAGACGGGAGGGATGCGTGTGTAGGTGTGTGTAGGGAAGGAGAGGGGAAGCGATGTGTGTGTAGTGAAGAAGAGGGGAATGGGTGCATGTGTAGCTGTGTGTGAAGAGGGGAAGGGGTGCGAGTATGTGTGTGTAGTGAGGGGAAGGAGTGCGTGTGTAGGTGTGTGTAGTGAGGGGAAGGGGTGAGTGTGTAGGTGTGTTGTGAAGGAGAGGGGAAGGGGTGCGTGTGTAGGTGTATGTAGGGAAGGAAAGGGGAAGGGATGTATGTGTAGTGAAGAAGAGGGGAAAGGGTGCGTGTGTTGGTGTGTGTAGTGAAGGAGAGGGGAAGGGGTGGGTTTGTAGGTGTGTGTGTGTGTGTGTGTGTAGTGAGGGGAAGGAGTGCGTGTGTAGGTGTCTGTGTGTGTAGTGAAGGGGAGGGGAAGGTGTGTGTGTGTGTGTGTGTGTAGTGAAGGAGAGGGGAAGGTGTGTGTAGTGAGGAGAAGGGGTGAGTGTGTAGCTGTGTGTAGAGAAGGAGAGGGGAATGGAATGCAGGAGATGAGAGTTGTAATGGAAGCAGCAGAGACCAGAAGGAGGGCATATAGGAAGCGATTAGATGACAGAGAGGTGAGGTGGCGTGAATGGAGGGTGAGAGAATTACTATGTTCACTTTAATTATACTCTCTTTTAAATATAACTTGGCCTAAAATTGCCATCTCTCTATCTTTAGTGAGAAGTAATAACAATAGTCAAACAGCAGAATACTAGTCACGAAGAAGTGCTGCTAATCACAAAGAAGTGCTGTGGGGAGGATACAGAAGCGACTGTCTTCTACAACTACTTCTACAAACACAACACAGCCTAAAAAGTCATCTCCCAATCTTCACTGCCGAATTCTAGTGATGGATAAACAGTAGAATATGATGTTAGTCACGAAGAAGTGCTGTTGAGAGGTGAAAAAATACGTTAGCAGGATCTAAAGCTGTCCCAACCGTGTGAAAGTTAATGGCACTAGTTATGTATTTTCTTTTGTCTGGAATGGACAACTTTTGACGCGCTTTCAAAATGTCGTTCTTTCCATTTATTATTCTGACATTACCTTATATTTATTTATTTATTGCCTATTATTAACATTCAGGGCAGTGAAATGGCGGGGGACAGGGCGACATGGAGGCGATTTGTTTGTGGCCACCCCTTACGGGATTAAGGCGCCTGGCAATAGATGGATAGATTACCATTCGGGCTCCTATGACTCACGCAGCTGACTAAAATGATTTGGCGCTGGATGAAATATAATGCTAATTTTTGAAGCAAAATTGATGGATGAAATATAATGCTAAAAATGAGCAAGTATGAGAGACTTAATGGTAAAAGTTAACACTCTCAGGTAACTATGACTCGCTGTCAACTGAGCATTATTGTCCAGCGTTATATGGAACCAAGGGAGAAGCGACTACGATGAATTAATTACTGAGGAGGGCAGACAAGGAACGATAAAATAGCAAGGGGGAGTGAAGACGAGTTAGGAAGGAATGGCCGCCGCCGAGGGAAAACAGGAAGAGGAATGACTAAACAGCAAGGGAAGTGAGGAGAAAGGAAGAGGAATGATTAGACAGCAAGGGAGGTGAGGAGACAGGAAGAGGAATGATTAGACGGCAAGGGAGGTGAGGAGACAGGAAGAGGAATGATTAGACGGCAAGGGTGGTGAGGAGACAGGAAGAGGAATGATTAGACGGCAAGGGAGGTGAGGAGACAGGAAGAGGAATGATTAGACGGCAAGGGAGGTGAGGAGACAGGAAGAGGAATGATTAGACGGCAAGGGTAGTAAGGAGACAAGAAGGTACCGAAAGACTGAAGGGTGAGAAACGCAGCATATACAGACAGATATATAGACAAACTGACAGACAGCTAGATAGACACATAAGGATAGATATTAACTCTCGGGCTCCTGTTACTTCCCCTCAGTTAGATACACACTCGTCACTAGGGAAGATGGGGGAATGAAAGTATTAAAACTGCGAGGAGAAAAACATATAAGTACGAGAAATATTTAGGGGACAAAGACGGACAAAATATTACTTGGTACTTAAAACACCCTCTTTAATAATGCTAAGTGGTATCTCATACTTATATAGAGCCTTCACCCGCTGACACCTCAGAAAGCCAGGCCAGACGACAAATGCTGCGGAAGTTAATGTTAAGAGTGTCAGGCAGTTCTCCATGAACCCTCTTGTGGGCGCCCGAGGGAAAGGTGGCCAGTGTTGGGAATAATTCTAATATCTTCAGTTCGGCAACGTCATTTTTCTTCCTACTTTGTTATTATTTATTTATATGAGACGCGGTGTGAATGGTGAAAGGGTTGAAGTCACAATGCCGCTTAAAAGCCCTAAGCGTTGGAGTGGATGAAAAAATTGGGATGGAAGGAGATCAGTGGGTGTGGTGGGCGTACAGGAGTGGGTGGGGTGGGCGAAGAGTGGGTCGGGAGTGTAGAGAGCAGTGGGAGGGGTGGGTGGAGTGGAGGAGGTTCGCTGGAGTTTACTGCTCACAGACTGCAACTAAGGGGCGAGTGAGGCTGGTCAACCTCGCCTTAAATGTCTAGAGTGAGCAGCCTATCCCCGGGTCCCTATGGTCTTGATGGAGACAAAAAGAAAAAAAAAATAGAAGATGGATGGATGGATGGATGGATGGATGGATGAATGAAGAGACATGGGCAAAGCAAGTGTGCGTGGTGAAGACATACATCAACCCTATCTCCCCTAACAAGAGGAAAACAGCAAGAAAAGAAGAGCAAAACAGGAAGGAAGGAAGAGGAAGGAAAGAAGAGGAAAACAGCAGGGAAAGCAGAGGAAAACAGCAAGAAAAGAAGAGCAAAACAGGAAGGAAGGAAGAGGAAGGAAAGAAGAGGAAAACAGCAGGGAAAGCAGAGGAAAACAGCAAGAAAAGAAGAGCAAAACAGGAAGGAAGGAAGAGGAAGGAAAGCAGAGGAAAACAGCAGGGAAAGCAGAGGAAAACAGCAAGAAAAGAAGAGCAAAACAGGAAGGAAGGAAGAGGAAGGAAAGAAGAGGAAAACAGCAGGGAAAGCAGAGGAAGACAGCAAGAAAAGAAGAGCAAAACAGGAAGGAAGGAAGAGGAAGGAAAGAAGAGGAAAACAGCAGGGAAAGCAGAGGAAAACAGCAGGGAAAGCAGAGGAAAACAGCATGTAAAAATAATAACCTTCAGCAACAAGGGAATAAAAACTCACTACTTCCATATACCTGGCCATCAAGCGACGCAGGTAAAATGGGTCGTTGTGGCGAAGGGGTTAATTTAAAAAAGGATAATTACTGCACAGGATGATGTACAAAATTAGGCGGATATGACACCAATTAACCTGGGAAATAAGGTAACATTCTAATTAGCTATGGTTATTCCGTAACACCTGTATATTGGCGACTTATTTTGGACACTACACCTCAGTATCTTCGAGTATAAGGCGATATTCTAATTCGCTTTGGAGATTCCGTAAAACCTTTCTCATAGCGATTCATTCCGCACGTTATATCTAAGTATCTTGTATGTTACTGATATAAACATTGTCCATATTTAAACGGTGTAAATATTATACTGGAGAAAGGTAATATGTAATAAGAATAAATCGGTCAGGAAGATGCACTACGAAGTCTCTCATGTCACCTACATTACGTGCCATCAGATCATACTGATGACTCCTGTAATGGTTTTTCTTAGTAAAATAAAACTAGGTTAAGACAGAGCAATGATCAAAGGTTTGTGAATCAGGGGAATTCTAAACTCTTCTTTCTTTTATCATCATCATCATCATCATAATCACCATCATCATCACCATCATCATCATCATCATCGTTATCATCATCATCATCATCATCATCCGGACCTCCTTTCCCACCCTAAGGAAGGGTAATAATTATAATAATAATAATAATAATAATAATAATAATAATAATAATAATAAAAATACTGCTACTACTACTGCGACAAATAACAATACTTATCATCATCATCATCATCATCATCATCATCACCATCATCACTTGCTTTACGACACACTTGTTGTTCAGTAACCACAGTGTCTCTGGCCTTGGCCACTGGCAAACAACCGCCCCTGCTGGCCCGTCCTGCTCTGTGAACCGATGTTCCCTTGACGGTAGACTACTCCTCACCCAGCAAGGTGCGGGGAAGAGAGTGGAGGTTTAGTTCTTGGATGGATATTGCATTTGCGTCCTTATAATAAATGGCCTCCATGTCACCCTGTCCCTCTGCCATTTCATTGCCCTGCTCCCAGATCACACAGCCTTCTGCAGTTAAACTTGCATGTTCATAGTTACGTTCTTTGTTCTTCCAGGTTTTTGTAGCTACACTTTCATGTTCTTTATGTGCTGTGTTCTGTCAGTGTCATATTCTGTGTTTATGTGCATTTTTCTGCCTACCTTCTTCTGTTATGTTCTTTATGTGCTGTGTTCTGTCGGTGTCATATTTTGTGTTTATATGCTTTTGTCTGCCTCCTTCTTCTGTTATGTTCTGTATGTGCTGTGTTCTGCCAGTCTGTGTGTTTGTCTGCCAACCTTCTTCAGTTATCCTCTGTTATGTTCTTCTCTTGACTCAGTGCTTAGCCAGTTTTATAAATCATGGCTGGTGCTCTGTTCAGTTAAGGCAGCTCCCTAACACCTCTTCCCAAGGAATTTATTTTTATTTTTTTTTAATAACAGAACAGAGGAAGGAAAAACGAATAAAAAAAAATAATCCATACACCAGATTACTGGTGTCCTCCATTCATAAAACTTCTGTAACAGTTGGACTTGAACAGCTGTGGGTTGAAGTTTGGAGGGAAACAACTCTGGGGAAGCGAGTTCCAGAGAGACGCAGTTCGGGGAATGAAAGAATTCTGATAGGCAGAAGTTGTGCAATATGGCTGAGTGACATTCCAGTCATGAGTGCTACCAGATGCTTATTACCCCTTGAATTATTTAAATAATTTAAATATCGCCTCACTCTTCCTAAAAAATTGTACAAAATCCTATTACCCCACTGTATCCAAAAATAACTAGCTAAGGGCTAGGGAGCTTGCTTAATTGATGAGAATACAAGCCATGTGTACAGTAGCATGGCTCACCTCAGTTTGGGGATTCCTTCAGAAAAAGGATGGCATCATTATTTTGAATTGAGTGATTAAATCCTTCAGCATTTAGCTTCATGTATTGTTTTCACTTCACTCAGCTAGATATGAACTCAGGGGACAGGTGGTCAGCATCCCCTGAAAGGAGGATGGTGATCTGCCGCCAATTTGCTCCTGTAGACAAGAAAGCAGGGAAGGGATAATAGATCAGGTAAATGAGAGAGCCTTGGTTAGTAGTGGGCAGTGGTGTTTAGCACAGGAGGCAGTCCAGCACCTGAGGCCCAGTGATGGGTTTTGCTGACCTTACACAACTCTTGTCTTTCTCTTACTGATGTGTGAACGGTGGCAGTTTGTGACCATAAACAGGAGAACGTTGATATATGTTGAAATAAACTGGTAAGGAAAGGTGCTTGGGTGTCTCCCCAACCAGTGGGAATATGACTCACACTTTGACTTAGTCACACTTGTGTAGGAGCTGCATAGTGGTGGTGGTGGTGGTGATGATGATACTCGCTCACTTACTCACCCACTCACTCACTCACTCACTCACTCTCTTATTCACTCACTCACTCACTCACTCACTCTCTTACTCACTCACTCACTCACTCACTCTCATATTCACTCACTCACTCACTCACTCACTCTCATATTCACTCACTCACTCACTCACTCACTCTCTTATTCACTCACTCACTCACTCACTCTCATATTCACTCACTCACTCACTCACTCTCTTACTCACTCACTCACTCACTCACTCTCATATTCACTCACTCACTCACTCTCTTACTCACTCACTCACTCACTCTCTTACTCACTCACTCACTCACTCTCATATTCACTCACTCACTCACTCACTCTCTTACTCACTCACTCACTCACTCCCTTACTCACTCACTCACTCACTCTCTTACTCACTCACTCACTCACTCACTCTCTTACTCACTCACTCACTCACTCACTCTCTTACTCACTCACTCACTCTCTTACTCACTCACTCACTCACTCTCTTACTCACTCACTCACTCACTCTCTTACTCACTCAATCACTCACTCTCTTACTCACTCACTCACTCACTCTCTTACTCACTCACTCACTCTCTTACTCACTCACTCACTCACTCACTCTCTTACTCACTCACTCACTCACTCACTCACTCTCTTACTCACTCACTCACTCACTCACTCACTCTCTTACTCACTCACTCACTCACTCACTCACTCACTCACTCACTCTCTTACTCAC
>NW_027643738.1:0-27500 GCF_032717465.1 Coenobita brevimanus | reverse complement strand
TCAGAAGCGTTTATGTATGTCTTACCACATCATTACACACTGTAGAAGCATTAATGTAAAGTAATAAGGCGGAAATATGTTAAAATAAGCACTTTGAGAACGTGTGTTTTGAATGGACCGCACACCAATTCGTATTGCCATATGGTTATATTTGCATGCATGTTGATTCGCAAAAAGCTAGTATTTTTGAACATCTGGACAAAAAAAAGACATATTAGCGTTGTTGGGCATTATGTTATAGAAGAACTAGTATGAACTCCTCTCTCAGTATATTTGAATAGCACCGAAATTTCAAAATAATAATATTACTAGAAATGTCCGGTAACTTCTCGGGCTCGCTAACATCTCTGGGCTAAGCCGAGTTGATTATTTTTTAGCCATTTTTTTTAGATATAGTGGTGTGATATTGCAAAAAACCCTTAAGCCGTTGCGGACAATAATTGTTGGCTATATTTTATATGCTATAAGAGATATATAACTGCCTTTCTCGTTGAAGAAATAATAGCACAGATTTATTTACCTGTCGACCTCTTGCATGTTACTGGTGCTGCTCTGCGACAAAACTTCTTTAGACTAATATATCTTTAAAACATTTTTTTACATATATATGGGATTGACAAGGCATAAAATCTTAGTACAGTGAGGACTCTGACTGGTTGTAGAATTTATATTAGGAAGTTTGTGAATTTGCTATGTTAATTTGGAAATAATTGGGCGAATTTCTTCTGTTTGCTGTATTTAGCATGTTTTCTATTTATCATATGATTCTCCCACAAACCCGTTCGTCGTTCGTTCGTTCGTAGATTTCATGCACCTATAGTGCAGGCCGGGCCACCACGAACCCGGAACCTCAGTTTGCCTCCCTAACGCCGGGAGGGAGGGTGTATTACCGATGTGGGACGTAATTGAGCCAGGGACGGCACCTACCAGCCTCATACTAAGTAGTAGAGGCTTTGCAACACCTCTTCCATAAGAATTTAGTCTCTTCATTAATCCTGAATAAAATCTTGTCTGTTTCTGATCCAAATAGAAGCTATAGGCCTTAACGTTTGTATTTTTCTTTAGGGTATGTGTCTGTTTAGTGCCTCACGCGGCGATGACAGGCAGGCAATGTGATGGAGGTGACATTGTAAGGTGCTGCCCTCACGCGGCGATGACGATTGATCATTGGACGATGCGATGCGTTGACAGACACTCAGTCGCTTCTCTACCGCGGGAGGGGGTAGACGATGTTTGCCAGCGGGGAGGTTGATTGATTTGGAGGGCAGAGAAGGGAATGACCTAGGACAGGAAAGGGTACGAGAGAGGGATGGAGGAGGAAGAGAGGTAATAAAGAGAGAAGTGGAAAGAGGAGGAAGTCGGGAGAGGACCAGTGACAGAGAGGGGGGAGGGGGGATTGGAGTTTTTTTTTTTTTTTTTTTTAATTAGGGATGAATTACAAACACCTTAAAACAGATCAACCATATTTAGCCACACACACACACACACACACACACACACACACACACACACCGCTCGCTGGTGCAGTGGTAACGTTCTCGCTTGCCATCTGGTAGACGGGAGTTCGCGCCTCGCTCAGGTTGCAAAACGTTTCACTGACGAAGTGGGTGGTTACTGTCCCCCTTGAGCAAGGGGACGGGTATGTGCGTGTGTGAAGGTCACAGCCTTGCCCTTAGATCGGACTATATGAGCTCTCAGCTCCCTTCCGGGAGGGTAAAAGCTGACCATCACGACCATCAAGTGATCCTGACCGACCCGGTGAATTACACACACACAGAAAGTTAAATGGCCGAAGCAAAAAGAAAAAAAAAAAAAAGGCAGCGAATATCTATGGCGTGAAATTGCAACTGACCGCTGTCCTTTCCTCCCTACCACCCCCACTGTACTGTTTGTTTACATCTGACGGTCTATCTGTTCATCTATCTATCTATTGCCAGAAGCCTTAATTCCCTAAGAGGTGGCCACAAACAAATCGCCTCCATGTCGCCCTGTCCCCCGCCATTTCACTGCCCTGGTCCCAGCTCACACCCCCCTCTCTCATATACCTCTCCACTCCATCCCTCCATCTCATCCTTGGCCTCCCCCTCCCTCTGGCTGCCCCATCTGCCACCACAGTCACTGCCACAGCTACCTTCATTCCTTACTACCCCTACCAAAACCACCACTACCACTACCTTTGCCTACCACAACTACCAGAAGCACCACCACCACCACCACCACCACCACCAGCACCACCACCAGCCTAAACACCCGGGTAATTCAAACGTGTCCCAGCCGCGGGTTCACGTCATTAGCCAACAGCAAAAATCAGAGAGAGAGAGAGAGAGAGAGAGAGAGAGGTGGATAAGGGAGATGATGATGATGATGATGATATAGATAGAAAGGTAGAGAGAGAGAGAGAGAGAGAGAGAGAGAGAGAGAGAGAGAGAGAGAGGTGGATAAAGGGGTATGATGATGATGATGATATAGATAGAAAGGTAGAGAGAGAGAGAGAGAGAGAGAGAGAGAGAGAGAGAGAGAGAGAGAGAGGTGGATAAAGGGGTATGATGATGATGATGATATAGATAGAAAGGTAGAGAGAGAGAGAGAGAGGTGGATAAAGGGGCATGATGATGATGATGATATAGATAGAAAGGTAGGTAGATAGACAGATAGGTACAGTAGAGAGAGAGAGAGAGAGAGTTACTGGCCAAACCTATTCCTGGCCGCCTGGTGAAGGAGCGAGGGCCTGACTGTTGTTGTTGTTGTTGTTTATAGATTATCTCCGCCTATAGAGGAGACCGAACCTTGATTATGGCCCTGTCGGTGTGTGTGGTTGGACAGGAGGTAGTAAGAAGAGGGAAAATAGAAAGAAAGAATAGAATTGCAGTAATAAAGGGGTGAGCGTTATTTAGGTGCAGCATCTACGACACACTGAGGTGGTTTGGCCATGTGGAGAGGATGGAGAGTGAGAGACTGACGAGGAGAGTGTATGTGAGTGAGGTGGAGGGGGAGAGAGGGAGGGGGAGGCCAAGGATGAGATGAAGGGATGGAGTGGAGAGGTATATGAGAGAGGAGGGTGTGAGTTGGGAGCAGGACAGTGAAATGGCGGGGAACAGGGCGACATGGAGGCGATTTGTTTGTGGTCACACCGTATGGGATGAAGGCGTCTGGCAATAGATAGACAGCTGTAAGACGTGACGAGGGGGAGGGTGGCGGAGGGTTCAGTGGGTGGGATGTGTGGGTTGGGGTAGATTCTGCCGCTCTGAGTAGTTCGGTTGCAGGGCATTTTAGTAGATAATGTAGTAGGGGAAAAGGAGAGTTTGCGTTGCAGTGTTTGCAGTTTTGGTTTTGTTCGTCGATTATATTGGGAAGGGGGCGATGTTCTAGCCGTAACCTTCGCAGCAGTGAATGAGTGTAGTTGTTTTCTTGTCTGGGATATGCTTGGTTGAAGGCTGATGCTTTGTTTAATATTTTCTTTTTGATTTGTGAGACACACACACCTGCACATTGCTACACTTCCACACAGCCACACCTCACAAAGTCTCCAAAGTCACTTGCAGTAGAATATGATACACAAGACCCTGGTTGTGTTACCATTACTAACCCAATTAATGCTAGATCACAGTTTTTTATTTTATTCTTACTATCTCAAGACGATTTTATTTAACCTACGAAAGATCTGTGGCAGTGAAGGTTAACTAAGATATTATTCCTTTCGCAGGGGTGACGAACGGCCAGTAACAGGAGCAGCCAACAGAGAGCTATGTGGCATTTCTTTACTGCAGTGTGTCACCATATCCCGCCCCACACCACCACACATCCCCGCCAGTCCCTCTCTACTCACCAGTCTTCGAAACGACCTAACATTGTCTTTCCAAAGCCACGAAGTGTAGATGTTGATACAAATAAACGTGAAATACAATTATGTCTGAGTTTCTCTCCTAACCTGAGCATGTCATCAAAAAAATAACCCCAATCTTGTAAAATGACCTTCTTTTAATATTAACAGGCTTAAATATTAGCCGTAAATAACAAGTATAATTAGATAAGCATCCTGTGAAAATTCTCTGAGTACATATTGGGATAACTAAGGACGCCAGAATTTAGGACAAACCAAAGAAAAGCCAGCGAACTCAGGCATGACCAAAAGCACCCCACATGGCCTCCCTAGCATTGGAGTACTGGATATGTTGGTACTCCACTATCTGTGTTAGTCATGGAGGCTCAGTAGTACCCTTAAGACAAACTACTATATGAAAATCTGGTTGGAAAATGAGAAAGCTTTGAAGTGCATTGACACCGAGAGCTGAAATAATGCTCAAAATGTCGTCTATTGTATTAAATGGAACCGATCAAGCCAGTCACTACTCAGATGCCGTAACTATACCGGACAGCGCTAGCCTGAAGGATCCATTGTATTCGTCAGTTAAATCTGGAATGCTGATCTCTCAAACTTCTGCTTCTACTACTACTACTACTACTACTACTACTACAACTAATAGTGATGATGATGAAAATAATAATAACAGTAAATTCCCAGCCCAAAAGTAGTCAAGATACAGAGGGTTCGCAGTACCTACATCACTCCAAAATCTCCTTACCTAAAGGCTCGTGGCCAGTGAAGTGCAATATTTTCGCACAATAGGACAAAATCAGTTCACGTTTGAGCACACTGTACGTAGAATGAATAAAATGTTAGTTTATGGAATACAGGAGTCTGCCACAACTCTTCATTCGGGGAAAAAATGGTTAAAGGAAAAAACCCAGGCAGAGGCGAACAGGAGTAGGCTGTGGTATCAGACTGTTGATGTATTGTACCATCGATGTTTTCACTGCCTTTTCCTCTCATATACAGAATGAAACTAAAGCTTTAGTAATCCCCAAATACGCACATCATTGTTAACTGACGTGATCTGGTACGAGTATGGCTGAAAACAAAATGTGTAATGACAAAAGCGACCAGAAAACAGCAATCGTTTTTTCTGCTACTAAGGGGTGTTATTACAGCCAACCGAGAAAGCCCGATGAAGCCACGTGTTTGGCCAGGTTTATATATCTGTCTATCAGTCTGCCTCCCTATCTGTCTGCCTGTCTGCCTGTCTGTCTGCCTTTGTCTTCCTGCCTGTCTGTTAGCAAAATTATCGGAGAAAGTCAGCAGATTATCCTATTCTTTATTTAGATTTTGAATAAACCATTCCGTACAAGCCCTTACAATCTGGTGAACGTTGTCGCTGGAAAGCAGAGCAGGAAGAGTCAGCGGACAGTGATCGGTTTTGCGCAGTTACCCATCCATTTTACTGCTTTTCTCTGAACTGAAAGCCCACCCCAACTTAGTCTGTGGCGTCACAAAAGGTGCGCGGGAAAGTCATGTAACCAGATCATCTCTGTCATTAGAACCTGAATTAGGTTAGGATGAAGTAATTCGATATTTACAGCATTCAGTAAAAGGTCAGGGGTAAAAGACAAGGATAAAGGTTCAGCCAGCCATCATGTCCGAGACAGAGACTCATCAGTTTCGAAGCATTGTAATCAAGAAGTAATAAACAGTAGGTCAGAGATAGACTCCGTGGAGAGAGTGCATCAGTACATCACGTCTACACGATTATTTGATTTTCTGTTACCATACTTCAGAGTCACAGGTGTTTATTGATAAAGTGGACGGGCGTTTGAACCGAGTGTGAGGCACAAGTGTTGTTGGCGTCACTTCATAGGCTGGTGCTTAGATTTTGCTGGATTTTCCCGCCATTGTCCTCCTGCCTGTGATCTCGCCTTGTTCCCGCTGCACCCTCCAAAGGTATGCTGTTTGACTTTTACTACAGTCGCGGCGCACGACTCTGAGGTTGTCATTATCGTACCCTGGCAACTTACAATTCAAAAGTGCGACCGATTTCGTATCATATTATGCACGAATCAAAATATTAACCACGAATATATTATACACGAATGTTATTATTATACACGAGCATATTATACACGAATCACATGCGTCTCATATAATACACGAAATCAGAGGTACTTTTGAATGGTAGTTGCCAGGCCACGAGAATATCCACCTCAGAGTCGCGCGCCACGACTATAATTCTGTACTCGTTTTACTCTAACTTGGCCCAAATTTTCCATCCCTCCAACCTGAATGCTGAGTTGTAGCAATAGATTAATGCTAGAAAACGTAAGTCACAAAAAAGTGGTATGGAAAGGGAGCCGTAGCGTTGTCCGTTTCTGCCAATGATCCATGTGAAGTAAGCTGCAAAAGGACGAAAATTTGGGCCACTTAACAATGAAAAAATAATATACTGCGTGATACAATGATAATCTAGGACGTTGTGGAGAGTTGAGAAGTTTGTGGTTTGCAATAGAGGGACAGGAAGACAGAGACAGACAGATAGAAGACAGACAGACGCAGGGTAAGGAGACAGACAGAGGAGACGAAGCGTCGCGTTATTATGAGTGTAGTTGACTTCATAGAACATTGCATTATAGTTGTGCCCAAACTTTAATAGCACGTCGTCTTATGTATAACTAAAGTCGTTTGACGTGTAGTGAACACACACACACACACACACACACACACACACACACACACACACACACACACACACACACACACACACACACACACATGCAACTACATCAAACCGTTCATGCCTTACTCCACCGTGAACACAACACATCCACATACCCAACAACACCCCCCCACACACACACATACATAACCACACACAACCACATACTCGTATAACCACACACACACACACACACACACACACACACACACACACACACACACACACAACACACAACGACATACTCTTATAAACACACACACACACACACACACACACACACACACACACACACACACACACACACACACACACACACACACACACACACTGCAACCACATCAAACCGTACACCCCTTACCCCACCGTACACACAACACATCCACATACCTAACCACACACACACACACACACACACACACACACACACACACACACACACACACATACACACACACACACACACACACACACACACACACACACACATAACCACACACAATCACATTCGTATGGCCACACACACACACACACACACATACACAAACACAAGTATTCTATGATGGGCCTTGCTGATAGAGGTGTGTGTGTGTGTGTGTGTGTGTGTGTGTGTGTGTGTTGTGAGGTGGGCAGGTTGCCATGGTAACACAGATGCCCTGCACCAGCCAAGCTAACACCATACGTATTGCCCACTGAGTCTCGCACTTTATATAAAACATCTCTGTACTCATATCTGATCCCAATATTGCAGTTTTTTTTTTTTTTCATCACAATACGGTAAAACATACTCGAACTTGATTTTTGAAAATGATCCATGAATATTAAAGTTTTCTGTGGCAAGAAATGAAGAAGGTGTTTGGTGGTGGGGTGGAGTGGGTGTCTAGCGGTGCATTGTGGTGAGACACATACACCCACAGGCACATAATTACACAAACTTACACACACACACACACACACACACACACACACACACACACACACACACACACACACACACACACACACACACAAATACACACACGTACAAATACACACACGTACACTGAGGAAGGGTGAGGCAGAGACTGGCAGGGAGAGGCAGAAACGGGTGGGAAAAAGCAGGGAGAGGGAGGCAGAGCCAGGGTGAGGCAGGGAGAAGCACTGTAGTGAATATAATGTGTCTGTGTTTTTGTCTTTAGCTGTAGGCAATGACGGAGAGAGAGAGAGAGAGAGAGAGAGAGAGAGAGAGAGAGAGAGAGAGAGGGGGGGGAGGGGGATCACACAGACGTTTCGATCCAGAAAAGCTGGTCAAACCTTAGCAGAAAAAATTATATCTTGGCCATAAGAAGGGATTTTTTTCATGACAGTTTTTTTTTAATACACACACGATTGTGAACAGGCATAAGAGTAACTACGTACACACACACACACACACACACACACACACACACACACACACACACACACACACATACTCTCTCTCTGCTGCTCCAAGGAAAGTCATCAAACGTCACTATAGCTGTGGTACCCTCCGTCTGAACCTACTTTCTACCCACTGACCTACTCTCCCCATTCCTCTCTCATTTTCCGCAGTCTCTTCCCACTCCCCTTCCACTGCCACTCTCCCCACTCCCCTCTCATTCTCCCCACTCTCCCCATTCCCCTCTCACACTCCTCACACCCTCTCTCATTTTCTGCAATCCTTTCCCACGCCCACTCTGCCTACTCTCCCCACTCCCCTCTCACTTTCCCCACTCCCTTTCCCGTCCGACTCTCCCCATTTCAATATAATCTCGTGTGTGGGGGGGGGGATGAAGGGTGGCATACGGATGTGGGGGAGGTGTTGTAGAAATGCGTGTTCATGGGCGCCTACGTGTGTGTGTGTGTGTGTGTGTGTGTGTGTGTGTAGAGGGTGGTTGAAGGGTGGCATACGGATGTATGGGGGGGTGTTATAGAAATGCGTGTGTTCATGGGCGCCAAGGGTGGCAGTACGGTACGGTATGGGAAAAATATCGTATTTCCGATAGTTTAAAAATACCGCACCGTAGTTTCGTTGCATACATAAAGAACCGTACCGTACTGGTGCGATAAAATGAAATTTCGTTCCGAACTTTCGTACCTAATTTCGTACTGTACGTCTGCCATTACGTTTCTGTGAAAATTAATCGATAATATAAATTATTCCTGCAAGCAATTCCTCGTCCAGTTTCAATACTCACTTATTATATTTGTGTTTTTTGCTGTTAGTGGAAATTATATATTGTGTGTGTGTGTGTGTGTGTAATTCACCGGGTCGGTCAGGATCACTTGATGGTCGTGATCGTCAGCGTTTACCCTCCCGGAAGGGAGCTGAGAGCTCATGTAGTCCGATCTAAGGGCAAGGCTGTGACCTTCACACACACATACACCCGTCCCCTTGCTCAAGGGGGACAGTAACCACCCACTTCATCAGTGAAACTTTTCGCAACCTGAGCGAGGCGCGAACTCCCGTCCACCAGTTGGCAAGCGAGAACGTTACCACTGCACCAGCGAGTGGTGTGTGTGTGTGTGTGTGTGTGTGTGAGGTAATTGACCTAACATTTGATTTACATTCATATGGCAATGGGATTAAATAAAATTAAGGATTACTGACTTGGATTGTACTAGAATTTTCTGTGAAAAATTGTGTTTAAATCAGACTATGATAAAAATCAACCACTTAACGGGTCAAGTAGCAATGCTGCAGCCGGCCCTACAGTAAATACCTAATCCAAATCATTATTTATATACTATTGTATAATCAAATCTATAAATTAATCACTTAACTCTGTAGGCCTACAGTGGGCAAGGAATATACGAGATACGTACAGCAAAACAAATGTCAAATAATAGAAATATACTGTATATAATAACCATTATCATATGCTTCTCGTAATTACTTACATGTCTCCCATCTAAAAGTATACACTATTCTATGTTCATTATGGCTTGACCAGAAATATTACCTTATAAGTCTGTAACACACACACACACACACACACACACACACACACACACACACACACACACACACACACGCTAAAACATAAGGTTATATCTTAAAACATTGGTCAGGGAAACAATTAGGTTATCCTATCTACAAGTCAGTATTTGTCATCTGGATTATTCTGGACAGTGGACAGTCACATTGGAATAATTAAGCACGGCAATGGGTACGGAAAAGGCACGGAAAAAAAAGTAATTTCGTACCGTACCGTACTTAAAGAAATGTCGTACCGTAATTTGGCACCGTTCTTACTGGTGAAAAAAATACCATACTGTACCGTACTTCCCTACAGTACCGTCCCGTACTTTTGGGGCGCCTACGTGTGTGTGTGTGTGTGTGTGTGTGTGTGTGTGTGTGTGTGTGTGTGTGGAGGGGAGAGGAAGAGGAGGAGGAGGAATTATAGAGGAAAGAGTACATAAAGAGAAGAATGCAAGGAAGGTGGAAGGAAGAATGTGGAAAGGAGCAGAGAGGAGAAAGAAAAGATGAAGTTAAGGGGTATATGGAAAAGAGAATGGAACAGAGAGGGATACATGAGAGAGAGGGGAGAGAGAAAGAGAAACAACAGGAAAGGGAAGGAAAAGAAAGCAAAAGGGAAAAAGGAGATGAAAGGGGGAAAGGAGGTAGGATACAGGAAAGAACACAGACGACATAAGAAAGAGGAAGTGTAAGGAGATGTCGAAAAGAGAAGAAGAGGGAAAGAAATACACGGGGAAAAGGGAAAGAAGGGAGAGAAAGAGAAGTGAGAAAGAAAAGAGAAAAACGTGAAAGAAAAGATAAAGGGAAAAAAGGAGGGAAAGGAGAGAGGAGAGGAAAGGAGAGAAGAGAGGAAAGAAGAGACACGAAAGTGGGAGGAGAGAAGAGAAAGAGAGGAGAAAAGAAGAAAAGAGAAGGGTGGTGAGAAAATTGATTGAGGTGTAAAGTGGGGAAGCGATTAGAGAGAGAGAGAAAGGAAGGGGAGAGAGGGTTATGGGGGGGGGGGAAGGATTACAGGAGAGAGAGAGAGAGAGAGAGAGAGAGAGAGAGAGAGAGGGGTGAAACAAATAAAGACACTGAACGATAAACAACGGCACAATGACGAAGGCATGAGAGGAATTGCAGAACCTAAATTTTTTACATCATTTCGTTCTGTTTTTTAAATCTCTTTATCGTCTTTTTTTTCTTGTCTCAGTCAGCTCCAACCTCCTTCTCCTTGCTTATCTCTCCTCTCCTCCTCCTCCATTAACCTAGTAAGCATTCTCTATTTTCAACTCTCTCTCTCTTCTTTCATCGTTCCTCTACGCCCCTCTACACGTCAAGGTCAGCCGGGGTTGCCAGGCATCGCGTAATTTTTCACATTTGTTTATACATTTCTTATTTCTGGCCTTATTTTTCGTGCTACATTATTCATTTACGTATCATATTGTTCTCAGTGTGATTTTCTATAAGGCTACATGCATTTAAGGTTGAACGGAATACAGCATTACCAATACAATAACACAATGAACAATAACATGTGAAAATACATAGGCAGCTGGTGTAAATGTGTATACTGTATTTTCGACGTTATTTTTTGTGCTATTTTATTCATTTTAGTCTCTTTTTCTTCGTAAGTGTTTGTCCTGCAATAAAATGAGTATAAAATAATGAGCAAACAGCCAACATCACGATTACTAACACCGTAGCCTACACAGCGTAAAAAAGACCAGGCGCGCTCCATCAGCGCGCCTTCTCGTAAATATTGATACTCATGTTTTATTTTATTTCAGACGATATTTTGAGTGCTATTTCGTTCATTTTAGTCTTTAACTGTTCGTACGAGTTTGTTCTACAGTAACAAGGCATTCAAGAATGAACAGAACACGAACATCACTGGTACTAACACAGTACATGCAGCAAAAGGATAAATATACTGTACTGTTTAAGCATACGTTAGAAAAATAAAGAACCTCTATACAGTACGTATATCTCATGTAGAATGGGAAGACATTGGCGCGCATTTAAACCTAGTCCCATGAACAGTGAACAGCAAATGTTTTGGGCGACTCACCACCAAAAATTTAACTTTCTACCGAGAAGAAACGAAAACAAGAAGAAAATTAGAAGAAAATAAAAAGTTTCTCATGAATTTATCACCCCTTCCTGGATCCTGGCGTATAATAGTGGGAGAAGAATGATGATGATGATGATGATATGAATCTACAAGCATCCCGTACTTTGGAAATCCTACACGCTTAAAGCGGCCCCTACAGTGTGCCTGTCAGCTGTGCGCTTCTGCCATACTTCCAACTGACCTCCCATACAGGCAAGCTCATCTAAAAATATTTGTGGATGGCTTTGGTACAGCCTAGTATAGTTTTACTTATACAAAAAAAACTATAAGGTTTTTTATGAAAGAATCGCTTTTTGTTATAGTAATTACAAAGAACTTTGTACAACTTGGCAGAGTTGCTCATGCTGTTCTGCCAGGTCTTTCGAGGCGGATTTGGGTCAGATTAGTGTCTCACACACACACAACACACACTCACACGCACGCACACATACACACCACCTGTCCTGTTCTGCGCGCTTCATTCATTCTTCCGCACTCGAGGACAATGGATGCCTCTCCAAAGCCTCAATCAAAACACCTGCACAGTCAAGCCAAAGGAGTTATATACAATGTAAACCAGTATTTTCAGCGAGAGAAGGAGAAGGGGGATTTTATTACCAGCTTATCAAAGGCTACTTGCCGGACAGCTGAGGCAACAAAAGTAAGCGAAAGAACAATAAAAAGAATATGCAAAGAAGCAAGAGATAATGAAGAAAGTAATGAATGTATGTCTCCCAAGAAACGGCAACGCACAAGACCCATTGCTGATTTCTTTGACGAATTTAATGAAGGTGTTCTACGACGAACCGTGCTCGGTTTCTACGAGAGGAAAGAGATACCCACACTGGCAAAAATACATGAAGAAATTAAAGAGAACCTTTCCTACCCCGGCAGCAGAGAAACATTAAGAAAGGTTCTGAAGAAAATCGGGTTTAAATATGCTAAGGTAGATGGAAGAAAGTTTCTAATGGAGCGCAGTGATGTTGCATATGGGCGTTACATATTTTTGAGCGCAATGAAGAAACATGTGAATTCTGGCAAAGACAGTAGGTGGTGTGGAAATAAAGTCGAAATATAATAATAATAATAATAATAATAATAATAAATGCGTGCACACACACACACACACACACACACACAGTGAGAGGGGAGGGGGAGGGTAAATGGTGGGCTGTACCAAGGCCACCTAAAAATAGCCTTGGCCTACGAGAGGTCAGTGGAAGTGTGGCAGAAAGGCACAGGTGACAGACGCAGCCTTCAGGGACCACTTAATAATAATAATAATAATGACGTATAGAAAAGGGGGGGAAAGGAAGGAAGGTAAAGAATGATTGTGTATATGTGATGAGTGTTATGCAACCAGGGCGACGACACGTGGTGGCAGGAACTAGGCCTTAGTTTAAACTCCCGGCCTTACTGAGAGCTCAGGTTCCTGGTTGCATTGTGTAAAGTGCATGTGTGTGTGTGTGTGTGTGTGTTTTTTTAAGTAGGAGAGGAAGAATTTAGACTAAGAGAAAGAGTGTCGGGGCTTAACCCAACGTGCGTGTGTTTGGTGTTGGGAAGGGGGGGGGGGTCTCGCACGTGCACTGTGTTGTTTTAAGGACGGCAGGAGTGAATCGCTACGGCTTTCTCTGCCAAGCATTAGCTTATTGGCTGCCTCTCAGGTTCATCTGATTTTTCCGGCTCCAGAAGCCTGGGTAGGATGGTAGGATACGGGTGTTAGGGTAAGGTGTTGTAGCCCTGGGGGGCTTGGGTAGGGGGATAAGGAAAGGGGAGGAGGTAGAGGGGAGGAGTGGAGGAAGGGGAGTCAGGGTAGGCTGTCTCTTGGGGGTGGGCGGAGTATTGGGCTGCAGCCGTGATCTTGATGGGGGGTGTAGGGGTGGTTCAGGGTCTGAGGTAGGGTGCTGGATATGAGGATGGCGGGTTATTACGTGGCTGCCGTGATCTTGATAATGGGTGTAGGGGTGGTTTAGAGTCTTAAGTGAATTGCAGGGTGTGAACTAAGTAGTTAATTAATGAAAGGGTCAGTAATAAATAAACTATTGGTACTTAAGTGAACAATGGGGTTGGTGCAGGTCTTGCGTCAGGGTGGAAGAGGTTGGCTAGAGGTCGTGTGGGGGGTGTGATCCGGGTGAAAAAGTCGATGAAGTCAGTGTGAACGTCGGTGAGTTTGGTGATTTGTTTTTGTTGTAGGTGGTGAAGGTAAGTGTTGATGGGTGGAATGTTGGCGCGTTCATGAGAGTGTATGTTGGTGACAAAATCATCCCACCGTATGCTCAGTGCCCAACGTATGGCTTTGTTTTGAACTCTCTGTAAATTTAGGATGTTGCTTTTGGCCGAAAGAGATAGACTTAACGGTGAATACGTGAGCAGTGGTCTGATCAGTGCTTTATACAGATGAAATTTAGTTGAAGATGCTGCACTACGGAATAGGTGTATTTGTGTTAGTGCAGTGCCAGCCACGCCTGCCTTGCCTCGTATATGATGATGAAATTTGAAGTTTTTGTCGTATGTAAGACCAAGTACGGTGCAAGTATTCCTAATAGGAATGGGAACGCGATCGGGATCACGCGAATTTAGAAAAAGTGGGCGGGGGTTGGCTGATTTAATACGGAAATATGTTACTGTGCATTTCAAGGGATTCGCTTGAATCCGCCACTTCTGCTGCCATCGTGCAATTCGGTCCAGCTCTATGCTCGCTTTGTTGGTAATTCCGTCAATTGTCGTTGATCGTACTTGTGTTGGGACTTAAGTTGGCGCTTGTGTTGGAACTGACGTTGGCACTCGAGTCGGAACTTAAGTTAACACTTGAGTTGGCACTTAAAATTAGCACTTAAATTAGTACTTAAGTTGGGACTTACGTTGGCACTTACGTTGAGACTCAGGTTGGCACTTACGTTGGGACTTAAGTTGCCACTTTAAGTTGCCACTTAAATTGCCACTGTAGTTGCCACTTTAAATGGCATTTGAGTTACTACCTAAAATGGCACTAAAGTTGCCGTGTAAGTTGGCACTTAAGTGGCCATTTAAGTTACCACAAAAGTTGGTGCGTTGCCATCTAGGTTGGCACTTAGGTTGAAACTTAAATTGCCACTTAAGTTGCCACTTCAATTGCCACCTAAGTTACCACTAAAGTTGCCACTTATGTTGCCACTTAGGCTGGCACATAAATTTGTCGTGCCACTTGAGTAGCACTTAAGTACAGCCTAAGTGCAACTTAAGCGGCAGTTAAGCTGGGGGGAGGCGGTGCCTGAATCGGTAGAGAAGCGGCCTGCAGTCCTAATGGACCCAGGATCGAATCCCGGCTGGGGCAGGGAACAGTTTAAGGATTTGAATTTCCTAAAAGCAGCCTTTCCTGATCTACCAGATGACCCGCCGACATGTCGCAAAAATACCCCCGCTAATACCAGTACACCAGTCCTGTATGGGACAGCCCTAGCATGTATTCATTATGGATGGTGGGTGTTAGCGCCGAAGTGGTGACATGTGGCGGTGTAGGAGGACTACTGGGCCTTGGAATAGGTCACTACCTCCAAGAAATAGGCCCTGAAGCCTTTGCCCAGAGTCGGACACTTAAATAAAAAAAAAGTGGCACAAGTGGAACTTAATTAGCACTTAAGTGGCACTTAAGTGCATACGCCATTGAATATACATTTGTGTGTGTGTGTGTGTGTGTGTATGTGTGTGTGTGTGTTAACCTTGCCGTCATTAGTGAAGATTTAAAGAACACTAGGCTATATAATCCCTCCAGCTAGAAGAACAGGGAGTGAAACAGAAACAACAGGAAGATTTTTAGCTCAAAAACAGAGGCAGTTGGGGAAGGTGAGCCGAAGAGTGCACAAAAGGGCAGCTGAGTATGTATGGTGGGGCTTGGTGTGATAGAATGTATGTAGGGAGACAGGAGTACAGGATAAGGTAGTGCAGCAGCATACGAATTATGAGAGTACGTGAGGCTAGCAGTGTGGTGGTAGACAGAAGGGTACTGCAGGGGCCAGGTAAAGGGACTACTGTTTGTCAAAGGTACTGCAGGGGCAAGGTAAAGGGACTGCTGTTTGTCAAAGGTACTGCAGGGGCCAGGTAAAGGGACTACTGTTTGTCAAAGGTACTGCAGGGGCCAGGTAAAGGGACTGCTGTGAAAGGTACTGTGGGGACCAGGTAAATAAAGTACTGTAAGGGCCAGGTAAAGGGAGTACTGTTTGTCAAAGGTACTGCAGGGGCCAGGTATAAGGAATGTTGTTACAGGATGAACCATTGATCTCGATGTTTCTCACAGTAGCATCCTAGACATCTGCCGACGACCTGGTGGAACACTATGAAGATACAAACGAGGCAGCACCTACACCTCTTTTCAATGGCACTTCATATGTACTTATCTTAAAGGCTGCAGGAACCAGCTTTATCGCACCAGGCATACACTGGAGTAGAGAAGGATTCCAGTGGCCAGGGGTCTTGTATAACAGAAGCACTTACTGTTCTAGCCCACCAGAGCTACACATATGCCTGAGTGTGCTGTGAGGGTGGGTCTGCTTTTGGGAGTAGGTCTGCTTTTGGGAGTAGGTCTGCTGTGGGGAGTAGGTCTGCTGTGGGGAGTAGGTCTGCTGTGGCCAGGGATCTCCTATAACGGTATCACTTACGTCTGATGGCGAAGGCGTAGTCTATGAATCACGTGGAGGAGCCCCAATGGTGTACATGAAAATTCTTTATGGCCACTCCTGCCTTTTGGTTCACGCCGACAGTTGGGTTTTTCTCTCTTGCACACACGCATCGCCACACCCACACTCACACACGCACACACACACACACACACACACACACACACACACACACACTCTCTCTCTCTCTCTCTCTCATACTAGTACTGTACACAGAACGGGCGAAACTTAGAATTTGACATCCGTAGACTTTCAGGCGGCAGCAAAATTTCTTAGCGAATATATAGCCGATCGAAAGTTAGGTTAGGTCACTTTGGGCAGGGTTTGGTCTGATTAGGTAATTTTTGGTTGGGTTGGGTTCAGTTCGACTAGATATAGACGGATTAGGTTAGATTGCTTTAGAATACGTCGGTTTTGATAGGTTTTGGGTTGGGTTTTATTTGGTTGGGTTAGGCTGGGTTAGGTTCGGTTGGATTAGGTCATTTTAGGCTTGGCTGGTTTGGGTTAGGTCAGGTATTGTTTGGTTAAGTTAGACTGGGTGAGATTAGGTCGCTTTAGATAGGGTTAGGCAGCTCAGAATAGGTTAGGTTAGGTAAGGCAAAGTTAGGTGAGATTGTGAGGTTAAATATAATTAGACTGGGTTAGGTGAGGTTAAGCTAGATTAGGCTGGATTGATTTAGGTTGGATTAGGCCATTCGAGGTTAGGCAGGGTTCAATTCGAGCAAATATTGATAGGTTAGGTGAGACTGGGCTAAATTAAATCGGTTATAACACTCCCCCGACACATATCCATATGCCACCCATCACCCACCCTCCACACACACACACACACACACACACACACACACACACACACACACACACACACACACACACACACACACACACACACACACACACGTAGGCGCCCATGAACACAAGCATTTCTATAACACTCCCCCCACACATATCCGGATGCCACCCATCACCCACCCTCCACACACACACACACACACACACACACACAGAGCAGATTTGGCTTTTCCAAGAAATAAAACCCCCAAAGACTGAAAGTGGCGACAGCGAGAGGTGGCGGAGAAGCTCATCCCACTCTCTTCCCACTGGAATGTCTGTGATTGGTGGATGTTGGGGTGGGAGGTGCGTGAGTGAGGTTAGGAATCCATTTGATGACCAGTACAGGTGTATCGTCTAATCTGGAAAGACATCTTCACCTGTCTGGTGCTACTCTCTCTCTCTCTCTCTCTCTCTCTCTATGTATGTATGTATGTACGTTTTTTCTAACATTTTGTTGTGATGTGTTTTCATTATATTTTATAATCTCTTTTTTCATGGTCTTGAAACACAAAGGAAAATAATGTATTTATCATGCTGTACTTATGCAGTCAGTATCCCATTATAAGGCTCATCAGGTCATCCGTAATTCATCGCCGTATTTAATAACCTTAAATGTACTGCACCAGCCTCTCCCCTTCAACTCATCTCTGTCTGTCTGGTGCTACTCTCTCTCTCTCTCTCTCTCTCTCGAGCGAGCGAGCGAGCGAGCGAAAAAAGGAAACATAAGAGGGGTATTGATGAAGGATTTGATGTAGAGACAAGTTTCATAATACATAAGGAAGAAGGAAGTTAAAATGAAAGGCAGCCAAGAGTGTGTGTGACCTGAGGAGGGAGGCTAATTCTCAAGGGACAATATATTCTGGTGTGTGTGTGTGTGTGTGTGTGTGTGTGTGTGTGTGTGTGTGTGTTGTGTGTGCGCGTGTGTGCGCGCGCCCCTCTCTCACTATCATACTCCAGGACTTGTACACTTTGTTCCACATCAATAAAGTCATTACCGGTATATGCAATCCCTCCACGTATATATATATATATATATATATATATATATATATTTATATATATGTATATATATATATATATATATATATATATATATATTTATATATGTGTGTGTGTGACCCTATAGAAACCGTACTCTCCTTACATACCAGTCTCCTCCCAACAGTGTTTTTCCCTCTTCCTTACCGATTTATTCTCCAAACGACTCATTACTATCCCCTGGTTGGCTTCCTATGTCTTCATATCGTCATCGATTGCATGAGTAGAATATAGTAACGGAGCAGAAGCAGAAATAGATCGGTCAGGAAGAGGTGTTAGTAAGCTTCCTAACAATAAAATACCCCCGCTAATACCAATACACCGGTCCTGTATGAGACAGCCCTAGCGTGGTACCTTATAGATGAAATTGATACAGTATTATAGATGTAACTTTTCCTTTTCAGTCTTTCCTATGAAATTTCCATATCAGTTATTCCATGCTAATTTGTGATTTTTCTCACTTTTTCCTGCCAGTTTGAACTGGAGGGTTTGGAGGCGGGGTGAACCTTCTTGCTTTACTATCTTTACCCTTCAGCATGTAGAGTTAGATCTCGTAGTCATAGTCTATTCTGTAACAAACAGCCTCGAAAGGACGATAAGGTCTGTTGCTGTTTGCTTTCCTTTGTACTCCTTTGTGTATTCTGTATGGACGGTGGGTCTTAGTGCCAAAGTGGAGACATGTGGAGATGTATGATATGAAGGAGAGAGAGAGAGAGAGAGAGAGAGAGAGAGAGAGAGAGAGAGAGAGAGAGAGAGGAGAGGGGGAGGCAAACACTGTGCTAAAAGATAGAATGACAAGACAGAAATAATGAGAGAGAGAGAGAGAGAGAGAGAGAGAGAGAGAGAGAGAGAGAGAGAGAGTCTTCTTTCTCGTCTTCCTCTCCAAAAAACGAGGCGATAAATGTGCAGAATCTCTCTCTCTCTCTCTCTCTCTCTCTCTCTCTCTCTCTCTCTCTCTCTCTCATAGTTGTTGGTGGGAAGTTGTGCTGGAGATTAACATAAGAGAGGACAACTGCAGTAGGCCGGTTGGCCCATGCTAGGCAGCTCCTAGAAGAGTAACTGAACTACTAGAATGAGATAAGGATAGCAAAGAAGAAGGCTCTACCCCGCCCTCCAAACCCTCCAGCCGAAGCCGGCAGGAAAAAGTCAGAAAGAACACCAGGCCGTATAGAAGAACTGGCGTGGACTGTTTATAGGAAAGTGTGAAAGGAGAATAGAGACTATTATAGTGTAACCTGAGAAGGGAAAAGAATGAATTAGTACTGGTTATGAGATTTTTTTTCTATACCCACCCCTTATTTGTCATATGCTCATCTAGCCTATGCTTGAAACTCTCAATGGAAGAGGCAGCAACTACTTTACTAGGTAGCTTATTCCATTCATCTACTACTTTATTGCAAAACCAGTCTCTACCCTGTTCTTAACTAGCATTAGTAGGGCCACATTTGGACGGCGCAGTGCAGTTTTGGTGTCCTTGCTGTGGAGTGGATGTTGATTCGTTGGAAAATGTGCAGAGAGGAGTGACAGGAATGATGCATGACGTCCGGAACCTGTCATGTGGGGGCGGACTGAGGAGACTGGGTCTGCATTCGCTGGAGAGGCGTGGAGTCGGGGGGGACTTGATTGAGGTGTTTGAGTGGATGAAGGGTTTAAATAGGGGAGATGTCGGCAGGGTGCTTGAGGTGAGCATACAGGATGGAACTGGAAATGGTGGTTTCAAGCTAGAAAGGTTCCGTTTCGGTGGGGAAATAGGTAGAGGTTGGTTTGCTAATGGAATGGTAGACGAGTGGAGTAGGCTACCTAGTGGAGTAGCTGCTGCCTCTTCCATTGAGAGTTTCAAGCATAGGCTAGATAAGCATATGACAAATAAGGGGTGGATATAGAAAAAAGACAATCTTATAACCAATACTAATTCATAATTTTTCCTTTTCAGGTTACACTATGATAGTCTCTATTCTCCTTTCGCACTTTCCTGTAAAATGTCCACGCAAGTTTTTCTATACGGCGTTGTGTTCTTTCTGACTTTTTCCTGCCGGCTTCGGCTGGAGGGTTTGGAGGGCGGGGGAGAGCCTTCTTCTTTGCTATCCTTATCTCATTCTAGTAGTTCAGTTGCTCTTCTAGGAGCTGCCTAGCATGGGCCAACCGGCCCACTGCAGTTGTCCTCTCTTCTTATGTTCTTATGTACACACATACATGCATATAAATACGTGCAGACATCCACACTTACAGACAGGTAAAAATCAGGTGGAAAATTGACTAGTAAATATTTTTCTATTCCATCTATCCATACATACATACATAAACATACAGACATAAACCAACTCGATCTCTGTCTGCATCTGCGGTTTCTCTAATGCATCAGTCCTTACATAACCATCCAGCCTTCCATCTCTTCACCATCCATCAGATCAGCCACACACACACACACACACACACACACACACACACACACACACAAACTCGTCAATATCCTTCAACCCGCAATAAAACTCACATGTCGAGCAAACAGTTCAACCTCCTCCTTTGCGGTATTGAGAGAGAGAGAGAGAGAGAGAGAGAGAGAGAGAGAGAGAGAGAGAGAGATGCAATTTGGATTTTTTGGTATAAGATTGATTGTTCTTTCGTCTCTCTCTCTCTCTCTCTCTCTCTCAGTCAGTCCATATATCTATCTATCTATCTATCTGTGTATAACTATTTGTCTATTAATCTACCTTTCTTCATTGTTTCTCACTTCTTCCTTCGTCGTTTATACTCTGGCTATTTCTTAATTTTTTTTCCCTCCTCTCTTCCCTCCCCCTCTCCCTCCTCCATACCTCCCTCTCCCTCCCTTAATCCCTCTTGTTGTCTTAATCTCTCTCCTCCTCCTCCTTGGCCTCTCTCTCTCCTTCACTTTCTCCTTCCTTCCTTTCTCTTCATTCTTTTCTTTTCTTTTCGTCTCCTTCTTTCATCCATCCTTTCTTCCTTCGGTAATTTGGTTTGCTGTTCTCATTCGTCTCCATAATCTCTCTCTCTCTCTCTCTCTCTCTCTCTCTCTCTCTCTCTCTCTCTCTCTCATTATTCCATTCTCCATTTCTTTCTTTTTCTTCCTTTCACCTCCTCCAAAACCTCCCTTTCTCACCTACCCTTCATCTCACACCCTTCCATTTCACCATCCCTCCATTTTGCCTCCTTCCCTCCACTACCCCTCCTTCCCTCCACTTCCTCCTCCTCTCCTTCCCTCACCCCACCCTCCTAATCCCTCCCCCACCTCCTTAATCCCTCCCCCACCCGGTCAGTATCCAGAAATGAAAGGAATGTTACACAGACTCTATTTTCCTTTTGTGTACCTGAGATGTAAAGAAAAATGGGTGACAGGCCTAAACCATCAGAGAGAGAGAGAGAGAGAGAGAGAGAGAGAAAGAGAGAAGTACCGTGAACCATTTAGCATTCACATAAGAACATAAGAAGAGAGGATAACTGCAGTAGGCCGGTTGGCCCATGCTAGGCAGCTCCTAGAAGAGTAACTGAACTACTAGAATGAGATAAGGATAGCAAAGAAGAAGGCTCTCCCCCGCCCTCCAAACCCTCCAGCCGAAGCCGGCAGGAAAAAGTCAGAAAGAACACCACGCCGTGTAGAAAAACTGGCGTGGACATTTTACAGGAAAGTGTGAAAGGAGAATAGAGACTATCATAGTGTAACCTGAAAAGGAAAAATTATGAATTAGTATTGGTTATAAGATTTTCTTTATTCTATATCCACCCCTTATTAGTCATATGCTTATCTAGCCTATGCTTGAAACTCTCAATGGAAGAGGCAGCAACTACTTTACTAGGTAGCTTATTCCATTTGTCTACTACTCTATTACCAAACCAGTTTCTACCTATTTCCTTACTGAAACGGAATTTTTCTAGTTTGAAACCATTATTTCTAGTTCTATCCTGTATGCTCACTTTAAGTTCCTTGCTAATATCTCCCTTATTTATACCATTCATCCACTTAAACACCTCAATTAAGTCTCCCCTTACTCTACGCATCTCTAGCGAATGCAGACTTAGTCTTTTCAGTCTGTCTTCATATGACAGGTTCCGGACGTCATGCATCATTTTAGTCATTCTTCTCTGTACATTTTCTAACGAATTAATATCCATTCTATAGTAAGGACACCAAAATTGTACTGCGTAGTCTAAATGTGGCCTTACTAATGCTAGATAAAGTTTCAGTATTACCTTAGATGATATATTTCATTATTACTTTAGACCCGACCACCACCACCCCCACTGTCCTAATCCCGGAGTTTAAACGTAGATAAGACCTCATTTGACCTTTGTTACGCTTCCCCTGACCTTTGTTCCGCCTGAGACGCTGAAGGGGACGCTGTAGGAGGGCAAGATTTATAGGGGGGGTGAAGCGAAAATGACCCTAGGGAAGACAAATGACTTGGAGGTGAAAAGACTGAAGGTGTTGAGATTGTAAAGTTTTGAGAGAGAGAGAGAGAGAGAGACAGACAGACAGACAGACAGACAGACAGACAGACAGACACAGAGACAGAGAATTAAGCAGTAAAATCTAAACAAATACTTTAATAATAATAATAACAATAATAATAATAATGCGTTTAAGTCTTTCAGCTAGATTTGTAAATGTATGTAGCGCTTTATGTATTTATGTAGCGGGTTTGTTTCTCCATAAATCCCATTACTGTAAATTAACGTTGATATTGTTGTAGTAATATTATTTTGGCAACTCACAAGGGAATATTATTATTGCTTAGGATATTCCCACATATTTGTAGACGCACACGTATACACACAAAGGCGTACACACAGGCATATTGTAATAGTGTATATATGATGAATTACACATACATTTTCTTCACACACACACACACACACACACACACACACACACACAGGTAAAACAGGTGAGGTAGGCAAGGTACACGTGGGTTATCAGGTAAATCTCAGGGGCGGTCGTCCTCCCCTGGGGTGTTGGGTGGGAGGAGGCCCTGGGGGTGTTTGGAAGGGGGTAGTTGAGAAGGAAGGAGGGATAGAGAGGGAGGGGGGGGGAGAGGTGAAGTGGAGGGAGTGGAAGACAAAATGGGAGGTAGAGGTGGGGAGGAAGCTAGCTAAGGGAAGTGGGGAGAGATTGTGGGGGAGAGAGAGAGGAGAAAATGTTATAGAACTACAGATAGATATATAGACAGATAGGTAGACATGGATAGGTAGATAGATAGATAGATAGGTTTAAAAATAGCTAGATAGATAAATAAATATAGATATTAATAGACAGCCTGGAGCACTATAATCACATGGGGTTCAGCCTCACACCTTACCTCACACCTGCCTCCACCCCACCCCACCCCACCCCACCCCCGGGAATACCTCTCATTAACACCTCGCCTCACCTCTTGTGGGACTACCTTTCTGACTGACACCTTTTGTTTTGAGAAAGCAGTAGTTTAACTTAGCTGATCCGCAATGATTTTCAGTCTTAAGTATTGTTATAAGGGATGACAGGCATATGTTTTTTTTTTTTTTTTTTTTTTATAGCATTGCAGCCCAGCTTTGCCACCAAAACACAGTACTTGAAATCAGCTGGATGTCCATAAGATACATCGCATACAGTATATTTATTCCCTGCCACAGTGGGGTTAGGGCAAGGCTGGCCAGCATCCTGAATGGCAATGTAATCAGCAAACCTCAACTGTGCCTCAGATCTAAGCCCTGACTGGCCCCATCCTGCCGCAGTGCCTTCACCCACTACATCACTAGGCGTCAGCTATACTCAGGTCATTTTATCTAGGCGTAGACTTGCCATCTTGAATGTTGAGCTGTAACAGATCATCATCATGGCGCTAATAATGAAGTTCTGTGGAAGGGATGTTGAACCCTAGTACAGTCGTCCTCTGCCACTGAGCTATGACAATTACTGTATGCTGAGAATGAACAAAAATCTTTATGGATTTAAAGTGTGAACTACACACTATACTTTTGTTGCCCTAACTTGGCCTAGGTTTTTGTCTTTTTGCAGCTTATATCACACAGTTCAGTGGCAGAAAAATACAGTGCAGTGGCTTTGCATCCTTTTCATAGCACTTCATATCTTCTTTGCTATCCTTATCTCATTCTAGTAGTTCAGTTACTCTTCTAGGAGCTGCCTAGCATGGGCCAACCGGCCTACTGCAGTTATCCTCTCCTTATGTTCTTATAACGGAATTTTTCCAGTTTGAAACCATTACTTCTAGTTCTATCCTGTATGCCCACTTTAAGTTCTGTACCTTGCTAATATCTCCTTTACTTATTCCCTTCCTTCACTTAAACACCTCAATTAAGTCTACCATTACTCTACGTCTTCCTAGTGGGTGTAGATTTAGTCTTTTTAGTCTGTCTTCACTTGACAGGTTCCGAACATCATGTATCATTTTTGTCATTATTCTCTGTACGTTTTCAAGCGACTTTATATCCATTCAATAGTACGGACACCAAAATTGCACGGCATAGTCTAAATGTGGCCTTATTAATGCTGGATAAAGTTGGTAAAATTGCCCCTCGATATAAATCGTAGGAGCCTATTTGCTTTATTTCTAGCATTAATACACTTCTGCCTAGGTTGAGGTCTTACTAACCCTAACTCCTAGATCTCTCTCGCATTCCGATTTACTAATTACTTTGTTATCTAAGTTGTATGTAGTATCTCCCATGGTCTTGCCTACGTTCAGTACTATTACAGTTTTCAAAATCTGACAGTCTGAAATTACTCACAATATTTGTAAAAGTGGCACCACTGGATTGTCATCGCCGCGCGAGGGCAGCACATACAAGGTTGACTCCACGCTGCTTGCCTGTCACCATCACGCGAGGCTGATGCAGTGACATACAGTAAGAACATAAGAAGAGAGGATAACTGCAGTAGGCCGGTTGGCCCATGCTAGGCAGCTCCTAGAAGAGTAACTGAACTACTAGAATGAGATAAGGATAGCAAAGAAGAAGGCTCTCCCCCGCCCTCCAAACCCTCCAGCGGAAGCCGGCAGAAAAAAAAGTCAGAAGTTGAACACCACGCCGTATAGAAAAAACTGGCGTGTGACATTTTACAGTGAAGAGTGTGAAAGGAGTAATAGAGGCTCCACTCTCTCTCTCTCTCTCTCTCTCTCTCTCTCTCTTCTTTGATTTACTGGTGGTAAGCAGTTACGGCCATATTCTTAAAAATAATTCCCTTTTCCCTAAACTTTTCCTTCCCTTCAGTATGCGTAAAGATTTCCTGGAAGGGAAGGAAAAATGTTCAGGTTGGTAGCCCTGTTAAACTAAAAATGACCCATCCTGCTGATATTTGGCATGACGGAGCGTTAAATTTATAAAACTAATACATCAAAACACGGCATATCTGGTGCTGGGATAATGAAAGCACAACACATTTGAGACGTGGGAGGTGGCCACCACATCTACTGTACAGTATACTGTTGGTTTGTATTCAGCCATAAATGCCATTCTGGCCAACACCGCAGCGTGTTCACTCCTCAAGACAATATTTTGATAAATTATATTCGAGGAATAGCTTATTACGCTTAATGTTGTTATTAAAGTGCTGCACCAATTTAAAACAAATGTTTGGGTGGGAGTCTGGCGCTGGGTGCAGCCATGCCATACTTCCTAAACGAGCGATGAGTAAATTCTGTTATATATGTAATAGGCATCACAGATAGGTACACACATACTAATACAATATAAACGTAAGTATTCTAGCATATCAAGGAAGGTAAACTTGTAATGCATATGGCTCTTGTACATCAATAAAGAAACGTGGCATACATATTTTACAGTGGTGCTGAAAAAAATGTAGTTACTTTTACCGACTTTCACGGTAGTTCTAAGTTGGGTAAGTAATGTAACAATTACTTTTATAATATAATTTGAAGGAATCAGTAGAACATACGCTATTTTCTTAATAGAAATAAATAAGTTAAAACACTCACGAGCGGCAACATCCAGGCCCATACTGGGAATCATAAATTATATGACAGAGAGAGAATGCGATTTTTAAATTCATTATTTTGGTTATATTTATAACTTAAATTAGTTTGTCTTTACACACACACACACACACACACACACACACACACATACACAAACACACACAAATACACACACACACACACACACAAAAGTGGGTGGTCATGTTAGTGGCACCATTGGATTGTCAAGGCCAATGTGAGTCGTCATCGCCGCGCGAGGGCAGCACATACAAGGTTGACTCCACGTTGCTTGCCTGTCACCATCACGCGAGGCTGATGCAGTGACATGGTGATTTTCAACACGTTGAGCCTCAGTGTCGCTCTTGCAAGGGAGGGGTGTACATCTCCTACGGTTAGCCCATGGCGCCAAGCCATCTACACTCGCATGATCGTATCTGCCATAGCAGCTGTTACCTTACCCCCTCCCTCGCCTTCAGTCACCTAATGTCAGGCGGGGAGTGTGTACGTGTGATGCCCAGCTCCGCGGTGCCCGGGTGTCTTTGTTAACCATACCATACCAGGCTCATTGCAAATGAGAAATATGTTTCGCTGAGGGTGGGGGTTGGAGAGAGGATTATTGAAAGGAGCATGTGTAGTTAAAAGGAAAGACAGACTGACAAATGAGGAAGTGCAGGAGCGTTGTGGTGTTAATGTGAACGTGTTAGAAAGCTTTAGGAGAAAATACACTGAGGTGGTTTGGCCATGTGGAGAGGATGGAGAGCGAGAGACAAGCGAGGAGAGTGTATGTGAGTGAGGTGGAGGGGGGAAGGAGAGGGAGGGGAGGCCTAAGATGAGATGGAAGGATGGGATGGAGGTATGTGAGAGAGAGGGGGGGGGTGAGCCAGTGGCGTATCCAGGAAATTTGCCAAGGGGGGCAAACACTTGGAATATTTCCCCATAATATGTCACCACAAACTTTCCTAGATTTGATGTTTTATGTCATCAGAAATAAATTGACATCATTACTGTCGCATTTGTTCCAATGTCTTAAAGAAAAACTATCTTTTTCCCACATATTGACAGCTTTCTTGAAGTTACTTTAAGTTAATAGCTAATAATCCTTTCAGAGGACAAGTATGTAAAAACACTCAGTACATAATGTTACCAGAGGTCTACTATTTCATTAGAGAGAAAATGGAAACACCAGCAATAAATTAGAAGGCACTGGAGTTGCCCTAGCAAAGACATCTCCATGTCACTAGTATCCTTGGTCATCAGGGTACTCTCGTAGATGGTAGTATTAGCGATACCTGCATGCTAACTTCCCTCCGTTCTACCTCAATTGTTTTTTCTCGGTACCACAAATTTCTTGAGCACTTTTAGTACTGAAAAAATGACTGTCAACGCTATCCTCTTGGTGCATCATTTACC
>NW_027643737.1:235000-258495 GCF_032717465.1 Coenobita brevimanus | reverse complement strand
AGTGCAAAGATGAGTACCGCTATGTGAACCGGGGAGGTCGACTTAATGTCGTTGCACTTGTCTTACATCGTAAGTTAGTGTTCAGTTGCTCGGGTGTCGGTTAGGTAACGTGGGGGTTAGGCTAGATCAAAGGTCTGTATAGTTTTTCATTTGTACGTTTTCTTTGAAAGCAGTGATAAGAAACAGGGAAGTGAGCATGGAAGTGAAAAAGTTACTACATGACAGTATTGTGATACCAACTCTAACGTACGGAAGTGAAGCTTGGACGTTGTTGGAAGGACACAAGTCAAGAGTGAGAGCCGTGGAAATGAGTTATTTAAGAGGAGCCTGTGGAGTCACGTGGAGAGACAGGCTGACGAATGAGGATATAAAGGAGCGTTGTGGTGTTGATGTGGATGTGATAGGAAGCGTTATGAGGAACACACTGAGGTGGTTTGGCCATGTGGAGAGGATGGAGGGTGAAAGACTGACGAAGAGAGTGTATGTGAGTGAGGTGGAGGGGGAAAGAGGGAGGGGGAGGCCGAGGATGAGATGGAGAGATGGGGTGGAGAGGTATATGAGAGAGGGGGGTGTGAGTTGGGAGCAGGGGAGTGAAATGGCGGGGGACAGGGCGACTTGGAGGCGATTTGTTTGTGGCCACCCCAAACGGGATTGAGGCGTCTGGCAATAGATAGATAGATAGACGTTTTGTATATTTCACCAGTTAAAATAAACAGCTGGTTCTAGGTTAAGCAACTTTGAGTCAAGATAGGTTGATGCCTAAAATGACCTGTAATAATTCACTCATTATTAAGTATTTTATCCGCAATAAATAATAATATAAATTGGGTTACATTTTTCTCTGTTTTATGCGATTCGTGCTATTTCAAGTTTTATTTCCGTTGGGAATGACTAATTTTCCCATGCTTTCCCCTCATCCCAAAACCGCTATTTCCCACCGGCTACCCCATTATTAATGAGAGTTGGAGGGAGTTCAAGAAAAAAAAAGTAATTTCTGACGAAAATAATGTTTAACAAGGTACTAGTCACATAAAAAAAAAAACACGAGGAAAAACTTATGGCCCAAACACAACATGTACCTATGATTTACCTTGTTCTAAATGTCATCAGCCTTGTAACTAATAAAATTCTTGATTATGTGTATTACCGTGTGTGGAGGTCGTCTCAAACGCTACACATTAATATATATGAGAGGAAGCCTGGTGAGCCCCAGCAAGATTATTAGCACTCAGAGGCAGCGTCAGCATCCCTCTTACTGTTAAGGGACTTAATGCCAAAGTAAGACCCTCAGTAATGAGTTATATTCATGTTCCACTGTGTCACAGGTGAACTTGATGAAACTAGTGTGTTTAGTACGTGCATTGAGGGTAGAAGTTGAGCCGCTTTGTGTGTGTGTGTGTGTGTGTGTGTGTGTGTGTGTGTGTGTGTGTGTGTGTGTGTGTGTGTGTGTGTGTATGAGAGAGAGAGAGAGAGGGGGGGAGAGAATTTGTTCCTTTAGTACCATAAACGTCTTTTACTTCATCCTTGTCTCAGCCAGATGATTATACTCAGCAACAGAGACCCAACCACGAAGGTAAGGGAGTAAACATCAATTCTTTCTCCCTACATAGTCCCTCCCTCATTCTCCCAACACAGAAGTTCACCCTCGTCTTTTCCTACCATAGGCTCCATTCCTCTTTTCAGAACGCGTCCATGGCCTCCCTTCTGTACTGCCAGAATTAAATACCTTCCCCTTTTCCTTGCTCAACCCAGTACATTATGCGGGACACCGAGCAACAAAAGGGGCCGACGGAAGGAGTTTACACGGCTGTGGTCTGACAGAGAAGGTAAGGAGAAGAGAAGTAGCTGTAGAAACTGAAAGGAAATTATGTTACTGGACGAGACGTGAACGAGGACCGAGGCGATGAAAACGGAAAGAGTGGAAGAAGCTAAGATTATTGGAAAAGAGGCATGGATGAAGAAGTAGAAGAAAAAGATTAAATAATTAGCCGTAATTGTGTGGGAGAGAAAAAGAAAGGTGACTGAGATGAGAAAAGAGTGGAAGAATCCGAGAATCTGGGGAAAACTATGTATGAATTAAGAAACACAAGAAAAGGCAAACAAGTGTCTAGCCAAGAGAAAGATAGAGAGTTGATGAAAGATGTAGTGACCACACAACGCAACGCTTATAGTGATGGCACGAAGTTAGCTGCGGGTTTTTATCGTGCAGTTAGTAAACTCTCCCATCATACTGTACTGTGAAAAGTGTGTTTGGCTCCGATGATCGAATCGCTGGGTTTTGAAAGTCATTGTTCACCGCCTCGATATTTCTTGTAGGGAAGTGGATCGATAATAATGTCCCCAGCTGTACCCACACCGCACTGAAGTGGGGATAAGCTGCACTACACAAATGGTAGTCGTATTAGGTAAGTAAATCAGTAATTCAATCAATCAGTAAAAAAGTAAATAGGTACATAAAAGTTGAAATGATTTTTTACAGGTAAGCCGTACAAAGCATCGTTGAATTTGCTCATTATTTCCCATTGGTACTTGTTCTTTGATGCTGCTTCAACAACTTTCAAGTGTTTCCATCCTTGGATCGGCATCAAACCTCTTCCAGATGATCACCGTGATCCAACTACCATCCCTCAGTCAGTACAAAAACGGAAAATGTGACATACTGAAGCAGAGAAGCGAAACCATAACTTCTGATCACTACACCACCATCCCACTCCCACCACCCCACCATCCCACTCCCATCACACCACCACCTCGCTCCCACCACACCATCACTCCATCATACCCCTCACACACATTCCTATCTTTTTCACCGATTGCTATATTTGCTGTCTCTCATCATTCCGTGTCCCAATACTCTCATTCTGTAATTATCTGTTTCAGTTTTAGCCAGGTTCGCTTCTCCACTTTCATTTGGTGAAATTTTCTCTTCTTTCTCTCTTTGACGTTGTTCAATTATAGTATATCTTCATGTATCATGCTCACTCCTCAGAAATAATCAGTCACTTCCTTTCTCACTGTTGATGAACATCCCGCCATGTTGCCAGTAATTCTATAATATTTCCCTCTTCCTCTTCCCCCTCCGTTATCATAGTCATCCAACAATGATTTACTGTCACGCGTTCTCCCCCCCTCTCTCTGTCTATCTGTCTATCTGCCTATCTATCTATCTATCTATTTAGGCCTATCTTTCTCATCAAGTGTTTTTTTTCCTTGACTCATCTGTGCCTTCTGTTTTCCTCCCTTACCGTTCTTTTTACGTCCATTTGGTTCTTTTCCTCTGTTCTACTTTTTTGTTAACTACCTTTCTAGTCTTGCTCTTCCTTTCCTGGCTGATTTTGCCCTGCACACAAGCACAAGTTTCCCCTGCTTCTCGTTCGTTATATTTCACCTTCACTTGTCTTTGTTTCCTCACTTCTCTGTTATTCTGTTTCCCTCCCTTCCCTCCGTTCTTTTTCTATCCTCATTGTTTCTCCCCTTTGTTTCTTTATCCGACCAAGTGAAAGATTACACATCCGGATGATGGATGGAGAGGATGGGAGTATTTGGAGGAAGACAAACCCCCGCCTTTTTCCTGTTGCTCGCCCCACGTACTAGTATAATCTGGGACAAGAATTCGCCTACTATTTTACCTCTTTTACGGTTCACTATAGTCTGCTGGCTAATACTCCCAGGCTGAGAGAGGCTTAGTATGTTTCTCTGGCTATACAGTACATGAGTCTTTTATATGAACTATCTGGAAAGAAAATTACGAAGTTGCCCTTAAGTGTAAAGGAGACGCAGTAGATCATTATGCGACATTTTTCCTTGATTATACCTCGTTCTCTTACATATTTTATCTGTATACTGTGTCACTGAATAGGAAACTCCTATTTTTTGTTAGACATATCAGAGAACATGAATTTTCTTGATTTACAGATTCTTCGTATTATGGCTTTTTAGTCCTATTTAATAATAATAATAATAATAATAATAATAATAATAATAATTATAATAGTAATAATAATATCAGTATGATGAACGGTGATGATGATGATGATGATGATGATGTGTCGGTGATGATAATAATTTTTGCCTACAGACAAATGTACAGCAAGGCAGGAAATCCATAACAAGCCAGCAAGAAAGCCAGCCAGGAAGAAAGCCAGGAAAAAAACAGGAAGAAAAACAACCAGGAAGAAAAACAACCAGGAAGAAAAACAGGAAGAAAGCCAGGCAAAAAACAGGAACATATCAAGCCAGGACGAAAACCAGGGAGAGATCCAGCCAGGAAGAATGCCAAGAAGAAAAGCAGGAAGAAAGCCTGGAAGGAGAAAAGCCAGGAAGAAAGCCAGGAAGGAGGAAAGCCAGCCAGGAAAATAGCCAGGAAGAAAAGCAGGAATAAAGCCAAGATAAAAGTCAAGAAAAGAGCCGGCCAGAATGAATGTCAGCCAAGACGAAAGTCAGAATAAAAGCCAGCCAGGGATAAAGCCAGGAAGAAAGCCAGAAAGGAAATCAGGAAGAAAAAAAAAAAAAACTTCAGCTACTTCAGCTACAGGTAACTACAAAGTCTTTTTATGACACAGTGTGTTTGGAGCGGGGTTGGGTAGGGTACGATGGGGAGAGATTGGAGTTACTTTGACTGCGGTGGGGTAGGATCAAGGTTGGATGGGTTGCAGTGGAGTAGGAGCAGGTGGGGTGCAGTGCGGTGCGAGCAGGATTGAGTTGGATACAGCTGGGTAGGACTGGGGTTGGGTGGGGTTCAGTGGTGTAGGATCGGGGTTGGGTGGGGTGCGGTGGGGTATGATAGGGGATGGATTGGGTAGGTGCGGGGTTGGGTGGGGTGTAGTGGGTTAGGAGAGGGACTGGGTGGGTGCAGCTGGATAGGAAAGGGATTGTGTGGGGTACAGGTAGTTTGAGTGGAGTTGGGTGGAGTGTGATAGCGTGAAAAGAATAAATACGTCGTTCTCAGTCTGGGGGATAATGAAGACTGTTTCTTTCCCATCATCCTGGGATGGTTTTCTTAAGCTGCTTGAAATCGTCTGAAGCAAGCAAAGAGTAAGTGTAAAAAATGATGTCAGCAGACTGAGTGCACTGTGTTCAAGGCACCTCGGTTCAAGTACAGGAGGTGGTCAGATTTTTTTATCGTGTAGACGATTAATATTTTATTATTGCTACCTCCAGACGATTTTATTCGGCTGTGGGTAGCCTCGTGTTATAAAAGGGCTCAATGAAATATGTCTAACCACTTCATTTCGAAAAGTAAACTACCTACTTGAACTTACCTTAACTTACAATACCAAAACTAATCTACATTTACTGATTACCGTATCCGACCTTAGCCTACCCTGCCTAATCTACCCAATCTGACTTTACCTTACCTACTCTACCCTACCTGATTCTACCGTACGAGTCCTTTTCTACCATGCTTTACTACTTTACCCTTGATTACCCTACCGTACCCTACCCTACTCTATCTTACCTTATCCTACCTTACCCTATCATAACCGAACCTACTCTATCATACCCTACCCTACCGTATTCTACTCTACCCTAACCTAACCGAACCAAACCTACCCTGCTGCACGTCTAAAATCTACCCAGCACTTCTTTCCCGGGCATTCCATAGTCCATGCACGGGATAACATTTTTGAATCACCATGTTTTAAGATTTTTTCGATAGATACATTGAAACAGAGTAGGACCGGGGTTCGGTGGGGTGCAGTGGGGTAGGATCTGGTTTGGGTGGGGTGCAGTGGGGTAGGAACTGGGTTGGGTGGGGTGCAGTGGGGTAGGAACTGGGTTGGGTGGGGTGCAGTGGGGTAGGAGCTGGGTTGGGTGGGGTGCAGTGGGGTAGGAGCTGGGTTGGGTGGGGTGCAGTGGGGTAGGAACTGGGTTGGGTGGGGTGCAGTGGGGTAGGAGCTGGGTTGGGTGGGGTGCAGTGGGGTAGGAGCTGGGTGGGGTGGGGTGCAATGGGGTAGGAGCTGGGTTGTGTGGGGTGCAGTGGGGTAGGATCTGGGTTGGGTGGGGTGCAGTCGGGTACTAGCGGGATTGGATGGGGTGCAGTGGGGTAGGAGGGGGTTGGGTGCGGTGCGGTGGGGTAGGAGGGGGTTGGGTGGGGTGCAGTCGGGTACGAGCGGGGTTGGGGGGGTGCAGGGGGCTGGAGTGGGATTGGGTGGGGTGTGATATCAGCTAGATCATAGTAAATAAGTCGTTCTCAGACTTGGGGTAAATGAAGTTTGTTTCTCTCCCATCATCCTGAGTTTTTTTTTTTTTTTTTTTTTTAGTGCAGGAAATCGTCTGAAGCCTAGCAAAGAGCGAGAGTAAAAAATGACGTCAGCAGATGGAATGGGCTGTTCTAGACGCCACGGATCGAGTCCCAGAGGTGGACAGATGTTTTTATATCATGTAGACATTTTATAATTCATTTTTGATACCTCCAGACGATGTTATTCAGCTTTGGGTTCCCTTGTCTTATGGAAAGGCTCAGTGAAATTTATATCTAATCCCTCCATTACGAAAAACAGATATGCGTCCTGGTACTGAATGGGCCTGGAATTATCGCATTCCACGCATTAGATGGCGCCACCGCTGCAGTGTTGCGACGGGAGGAGGTCAAGCGGACGACACTGCTTTTTTTCACTCTAACTTGGCCTAGAATGGCCCTCTCTCCATCTTGAATGCTGAGTCGCAAGTATAGAATAATTGGGCGGTTTTTTTTTGTCCTATCGCAGCTTATTTCCCGTAGTTCAGTGGCAGAGTGAGACAATACTACGGCCCTGCATCCATTCATAGCATTTCTTCGTGACTAACATCGTATTCTAGTGTTAATGTATTGCTACAGGTCAGAAATCGAGATGGGGAGATGACAAGTGCATTTTTATCCAAGTTAAAGTGAATAAAGTATCGTATTACCTCTCCCAGGCTCCTATGAATATCTCTCAGCTGAACAGCATAGTTCCCCCTTCAGCTGGACATAGAGTACTCCAGAGCATTACAGGGTTAACTTAGGCATTTATTAATCCCCAGATGCTCGGGACAATTCAAGTGGCATTTCATTTATATCAGACGATATTACTGAGCTGAGAGCGAGTCATGGGAGCCTTAGAGAGTTAATACACTACACTGTCAGCATTAACCCTTGCATGACTGGAATAACTCCAGCATTTCTTTACAGCTGACAACAGGCGGTTTTGTCCAGCCGAGTGTCATGGAAGCCTGACAGATATGGTGAATAAAAATACCACAGGGAAGGTAAGGAAAGTATTGTAAATTACCCAGAATAAAAAAGGGAAAAATACAAAGTGTTAATTTTATTTGCTCCCTGTACTGTATGTAAGTAGATATACGATGCTCTTTACTTCTTCGTGACTAGCATTAAATTACAGTCTTACGTATTCTAAGAGGTTCTAGATCGTAACAACTCTTCCTTAGCAACTTATTCTGCATGTGACACTTTAATATTACATTTTTTCAGGTAACAAGTAAGGAAAATACAGTAGAAGTTCCAGACAAGTTACAGGTGTGACTGTGATGGCCGAGTCTGTATAGGCTTGGCCTTGTAAATGAATTGACCCGGGTTCGATTCCCGGAGGATAGAGGAATGTTTAATAACTCTTGTGGCTGGTCCGTAGTGACTTGTTGCGCACACATAAATATATATATAAACACTTAGACACGCACATACATACTGTAAGACACACACGGGATATATGTGTAAGGGTAGGGCGTGGAAGGTAGGGGGGGTTTTATTTCGAAGTTCAAAAAACCAATACCCTTTTTTTGGACTTTGAAATAAAACCCCCCTACCTTCCACGCCCTACCCTTATGCGTATGTTCTCTGTGTCCGTCTGTAGGTGGTCAGTGTGTGTGTCTGTCTGGATGTGTGTGTGTAGACTTTTACATTCCCCCCGGCAGGTCAACTACGTGACTGCCCACACTCCCACTACGGCCCCCCACCAGACAAGCCACTAAATGACTGCCAGGCTACCTCAATTAACCTCTATGTCAACCGGGAGTCGAACCCGGGTCCAAATGACAGGTCTCTACGGACACTGCCACATTTTTAAATATTCCTCTATCCTCCCGGGAATTGAACCCGGGTCTTTTTGGTGGCAGGCCACCTCTCTACTCACTCTGCCACCACGCCCACACTAGGGTTGCGGCTGGAACTGGTACTGTATTTTAGTTATTTGGTGTCAGTAATAAGGAAGGGGAGACTGAAGTGTATTGCAAATATTAAATCGCAAAGGAAGAGTTGTTACGATATCTCCAGAGCCACTTAGAATATTCAAGACTAATGTTAGCCACGAGGAAGTAGAGTATCATGTATCTGGGTCACATTCATTGCTGGTAATAAGCTTTGATAAGGGGACTTTGTCTACCTAATAGGAAAACCCTGATGGATTTTGGCAAGGATGACTATGAAATAAGCTTGGAACTTAGACTGGTTTTGGCAGCAGTGCAAAAGGATTCGGTATTTGGATCTCCATTAAGGCATAAGTCAAAGGAAGAATAATTAACTACTCTGAAAATGGCTTGAACAAAAGGGTACTACTTGTAAACTACCTACAGTGGATCTGATAACACAGGCAGCCCCCTTCCTAACTCAGGCAGCCCTCTTCATGAGTCTCTCTCCATCTCATCCTCGTTCTCCTCCTGTCCACCTCACTCATATACACTCTGCTAGTTAGTCTCTTACGCTCCATCCTCCACACATAGCTAAACCACCTCAGTGTACCTGCTAATGCTTTCTAGCACAAAGCTGGCAATGTTCCGTAAGTAGAAAGGGAACTTTTAATGGTATTTTTGCTCCACTAGAGACCTAAGTTTTGAGGACTTCCTGTATACGCTCATTATATATAATTTACTTAATTGGGGGAAGCTGGCCAATCTGTTTCTATCTATTTATCTATGGCCAGATGCCTCGCCTCAGTCCCGTAAGGGGTGGCCACAAACATATTTCCATGTAGCCCTGTCCCCTGCCATTTCACTGCCCTCCGCCATCTTACACCCCTCCCTCATATGCCTCTCTGCTCCATCCATCCCTTTGTCTCCTTCCCTCCATCTCACTCACATACACTCTCATAGTTAGTCTGTCACTCTCCATCCTCTCCACATGGCCAAACCACTTCAGTGTATTTCTCCCAGTGCTTGCTATCACAAAGCTGGCAAATCTATTCCATAGCTAGCAATAGAACTTTTAATATCTTTGCTCCACTATAGTCCCAAGTTATTACTTTCTGTATACACTTCTAACTGAACAGCTTTGAATAAGAGCTTTGATAAAAGTATATGAAACTGATAGAGATCCAGATAGCTAGACAATATTGGTATAAACCATGGTATAAATAATGCTGGTATGAAGTGGTATCTGAGAGAGGGAGGTTTAAGTTGAAGGGAGGGCAGCGAAATGGCCAGAGACTGGGCGACATGGAGGCGATTTTTTGTTGCCACCCTTCATGGGATTAAGGCATCTGGAAACAGAGAAATATAAAGTAGGCTAGCATCGTTATATAAAGCATAAACCTGAGTAACTAAGAGACAAAACTAAACAATAAAAGTAACAGATAAAACTAACTGAAATATACAAGAGAACCTGGAAAACTAGTCTACAGGAACATAACTAGTATCTTTCCCATACTGTACGAAATAGCCTGGCAGATTGCAAGAGATAGCCTGGCTGTAGCAGGAAAGAGCCTGGTAGTAGCAAGAAATAACCTGGCAGTAGAAAGAAACACTGTTATTACTATGTGAAATTAGCATTGTGGAGGATAATACAACCATGATGATGCTATTTGGGCTAGTCACTTAACATGGCAGTAAACAGGACCTGGGACTCAAGAGCTGGTATTCTCGTTGGCTAAGGAAGCTCCCTAACACATTTTCCTATGTGATTTATTTTGTTTACTACATCTTACTGTCCTGCTCTGTGTTACATAAATCCAATGTGGCCATACTGTACATGAATGGTATACAAATGGATATCAATCCGCCACATCCAAAATAAAATCGCTAAGGAAGAGGTGTTAGAGAGCTTCCTTATCGAACGTTAAGAACCAAGCTGTCATAACTGTACAAATTACTATAGCTAACCGATAAGTAGAAAATTAACGCAGCTATCCATCAATAAAGCACAAGTGATGGAATGCCTCTTTTGCTATCCTTATCAGATAATTCTGATTATTTAGCTGAAAAAAAAAGTTTATTCAGCCGTCAAGTTTACACCATACCCCACTGGCTCGAAAAGTTCAGTCGAAATGTGGGTTTATATATCAGTAAATTTAACCTAGTTCAGTATGGTCTAAAAAATACCAACCTTACCATAAAAGGTCGAATAAATTTGTTATACAAAATCTTTTATTAGCTTCTATTTTCTTACAAGTCTGAAATAATGAACATTAGTTGCTATGAGGACAGTATGTTAGTTACTCGGGCAGGAGGTGGTTTTAGTCAAAATATAAGTATATCGCAAAAAATCATGTCACAATATAGCTCAAGTATTATAAAAGTGTATCAGTGAAATAATAAGCTATCTCCATCTCGATTGCTCTCCTACTCCTGCTCACCATAGAACAATGGTTCTTGACCTTTTTGCTGCTGTTACACCAAGACAGACTTACTACCCCATCGTATGGAAACTGGGTGAAAGTGGAATGCATATTGGTACTGGTAATGTATTTTCCAAGTCATTTTACAAGCTATCATTTACAAGATGTCAGTAGTATGGTTTTCAACTACATTAAATTGTTTCCAGTAGAACATACAGTAGGTTTGACTGCTGGTGTGATTTGCAATACGTGGCTCAGTTAGACGCAATACGCATCACATGTCACTCAATAAGCATCCTGTTTTTTTTTTTTTTTTTTTTTTTTTTAAGCACAGCAGAGAAGCCCACTTGACAGCCTTTTATAGTTCGCAAGGGATCAGGATCTTGTGTGCCCACTATGATAGGATGATGTATTCTTTGCCAAGCTTTATCCAGAAAGCAGCCGGATCCTGCTCATGATAATCTTTTTTATTCTCTTACATATTAAAAAAAAAAAATGCCGAGCAATGTCTTACCCCTACTACCCCCACGTTAAGAACCACTGCTCTTGAACAATACACACCCCCTCACACACCATACTCTGAAGTAAAAATACAAAGAATAATACAATCTGTAACCTGTCCTGTCTGGTGCTGACCATATCCTCTCTGGTCTCTCTCAGCCGGCTCCAATTCTCTCTCTCTCCTCTCTCTCTACAATCAGTCCATTACCGGCCATGATTCTCTCTCTCCTCTCTCCCTAGCATCATTGTCTCTATCGCCTAGGGAAATACAGGAACACTGAAGGTGCCTAAGGAGTGGATTGCTTACCAGAGTAACGGTATACAAGTACCCCCATAACTGCTATCATCCTTACTACATCACCTACAAATACACACTACATGGCAATATGTGGCTTTAGAGGATTCCTAAAAACCCTTTCTTAGCCATTTGGTCTACACATTTCAATAATCTTAGTACTGACGCAAACTATCGATATTAAAAGGAAAATAAATTAAGGGAAAGGTGCTAGGAAGCCTCCTGTGCCACTTTTGACCCAGACACTGATGGCTTCTCTGGGGTTGTCATCTTGTTTTGAGTTGTCTTCTATTGTTGTGATCTCCCCGTCCAAGGTTGCCATTTGTCATCCTTGGCTGCCATCTCTTCTTCTGTTGTTGCAGTCTCCTCATCCTAGGGTGGCATCTCGTCGTCTGCAGTCCTTTCGTTCTCATATCGTCAGGCTTTCGGCAATCGTCACACCTAGCAGGAGCACCAGCTGCTGTGGTTACTGGCTGCAGCCGTTTGTTATGTCAGCAAACCGAATTGTAGTGAACCATGGCGGAAGGAGGAAGACGCAAAGAGCAGGAGGACGAGCAAGAAAACTTGTGCGGAACCTGCGAAAGGGATATTAAAAAATAAATAAATAAATCAGCGTGGGACACAAAACTGGCTCCAGTGTGACCTGAGTGACGTGTGGTATCAAGCAGGATGCCAAAAGGCAACACCAGAGAAGTATTAGCACTACCTGGAAGGAAATGGTGAGAACGGTTGGTTCTGAAAAGAATGTAAATGAAACTTCAAATGCATAAAGAACATAATTAAGCAGCTAAGGGATGAGAATATGAAACTGAGGGAAGAAAAACAAAAACTGAGGAGCATAGTAGATGAGTTGGACAAGAAGGCAGAAAGTCTCGAAAAACAAATTGTGAGAGCTGTGAAAAAAAAAAATAATAATAATAATATATGGAAGAGTTAGAATAAGAAAGGGATATGAGAGAAGACAATGCAACTTTGCTATCTACAAGCTCAGGGAAGAAGAGTGTGATGACCAGGTAGAAAAAAAAGAAGATGGAAAAAGCAATGTGTGTACTGCTAACCTATTCTTAGAAGAAATAAAGATGGAAAAGTTTGAGAGTGAGAATGCATTCAGGCTTGGACAGAAAGCCAAACTCAATGAGCCAAACAAAACCCAAAGAACAGGAGAGGAATAAAACAGCCAAGATATCCAGAATGAACAAGGAGCTCAAAAATAAACTACATGACAGCCTAAGCCAAGATCTCTAGTGGCCAAGCTCAAGAGTGCCAAAATGAAATGGGGCATACTGAAAATAACAAACACCTCAAAAATACCCTGGTGCCAGAAATTCAAAGAACATCATTTGTGACAGACCTAACCCGCAAAGAAAGGGAAGTGGACAGAAAGCTGAGAATGGAACTCAAGGAGTAAAATGACCAAGAAGAAGGCAGCTACATTAAGAAAGGACAGATTTTTCAGGTGGAATTTTCATTAAAATATCGCCAACAAAATGAAGAAAACAAGAAAGACAAAAATCAAAATAAAATTAAGAAATTAGGTATTAAGTTAATCAACATACAAAGACTTGGAGGCGATTTGTTTGTGGCCACCCCAAACGGGACTGAGGCGTCTGGCAATAGATAGATAGATAGAAAGACTGATTTAAGCTAAATTTAAGAAACACAGAGAAATAAAGTTGCAAACTATATACCGTATAACTGAAACTCAACGTAAGTGGGAAAATCTGAACGAACCAGGCAACCTCAAACACACCTTTTTTATTGAAAATATTGAAGACAAGAAAGGAGGTGGCCTTTACATCTGACATAACCTAAACAGTGGTATAGAGATAGAAAAGCAAAAAACAAGACACGAGGACATACTACACGCAACATGCAGAGCAGGAAACCTACAATTTAACCTAATTTTGGTATATATGGCAATCAGTGACCATGAAAGAAACCAAACACTAGTAAGAAATATTGATCACATTCTGCAGAAACATGAAGAACCAACATTACTTATAGGGGACTCTAATGGCCACATTGGCTTTACAGGTTCACAGGAAGTAAATTTAAAAGGCAACGGAGCCCTAAACTGGGCAGAAATATATAACCTAATAATTCTGAATGGAGATGACAGATGTCAAGGAGAAATAACCTTGGCCAGAGGAGAACAAACTAGCACAACTGATTTTATGTCAGAAAACCAAGTTTTATGTGAGAGATTCAGCAACATGGAAAATGATGAGAGAAATCATTTTGACCTTTCAGACCACAACCAACTATGTGCCACATTCAACATAAATCTAGAAAAACCCAAAATATAAGTGGATGAAATCAAGGGAATAAAATTCCTGAAAATAAATGAGAACACCCTAAGAAATTTTCAAAAAATGGAGGACAAACTAGCAGCACAGCCGGAAGCATGTAAAGGAAATATTCTTCATTCTGCAAAAATAAAGAATGAGACAGCAACCTGGCAAATGATGACAAAACTTAAAATGAAGACAGCAGGAAGCACCCCAGAACCAATAGAACCAATCTGGCTAACAAGTACAATTAAATGTGAAGTAAATCAAAGAACCCTCAACAAAGAAGGAAGCAGAGCAAAAAAGGAAGGAAACACGACAGATACGTGGAACTGTACCTGAATCAAGACAAAAAAAGTTTAAGAAATGGTACAAGAAGCCAAGGGAACACAAGAAAATTAAAAAACAGAGGAAATCTTGAAAGACCCAAACAGAAACAAGAAAACATGGGAATATAAAAGAAGACTAAAGGGAGAAACCATGAACAAGGAGAAAATCTCAATCAATGACAATGAAGGCACACCTGTGATGGAAGAAGACATTCTCCTGAAATTGGAAAGTTTCTGGAAAACAGTCTACAAAAGCCATGAAAATAAAATAAATGAGGTCTGGAACAACACGACAAGAAACGAATAAGAGGAAGAGCTCAGAAGAAAGGCAGGAGGCAAAATATTAGAATTATATTTCGAAATGACCACAGAGATGAAGGGAGAGAGAGAGAGACCCCACCAACTACGGGAACACTTCGATGTGGCATACAAATGTAGTCAAGAGCACCCTCAACCAATGGCATTGGAAGAAACCCAACTAAAACTAGAAGACGTAAAAGCACAAGCGGAATAGGTAAAAAAACAAGAAAGTACCAGGATCAGACGGCGTAAAACCAGACCTCTTCAAGACAGCTGGAGACAGCAATGAATGGAAGAGTTCACTCTATGCCTAAACAACCTATTAATAAATGAAAATAGTGACGAAAGCTGGAAGAACACAAACACTGTATTAATACCCCAAAACAAAGAAACCAATCTCTAAAGGCCTAAAGCCCTCCTACAAAATATTTACAGGCATACTAAAAACGAAAACAGAAAATCATGTCTAAAGCACACAGAGGAGGAGCGTTTTGCAAGCAAGTTATACGGAAAACAGAAGAATATGCCACAGTCTTTATATGCAAAGATACGCTATCAGTGAAAGTTACAAACTTAAAAAAAAAAAAAAAAAAACATTAACTGTGTTGCCAGTCGACTTCAGAAAGGCTTTTGACTCGGTGAATGGAGCAAAACTAGTTATATCTCTGATGGAATGCAGCATCCATCCCAAAATTACTAGTGCCACAGCAAACATTTACAGTGAAGACAGAACAAACCTGCTACTAAACGGAGATAAACAAGCCGAATTTGAAATAACAAGTATCATAAAACAAGGCTACAAGAAGATAACCCAGGCTTCAAAGACCACTTCAACATATCCACACTTTTTTACGCAGACGACTGTCTCATACTTAGCTCATCAATGGAGGAATCAAGAAAAATCATTCAGAAGACAACTGAAGTAGCATGTGAGTGTAGACTCACCATCGACAAGGAAAATAATAAAATAATTTTCAGTCTGGAAGATACACCCCAGCAAATAGAAGGGATAAATATATGTGACAGTATAATCTACCATGGCTTAAAATAACAAATAAAAGACTGCTTCAAAGAACACGTAGAGAGGTGCATAAATAAGGCAAATAAAATGGCAGATGCTGCATATACTGTCCCAGAAAGATGCTGTAACAGTCTTCTTATATGCAAAACATAGAAAAAAGGGTTTGTGTTACCGTCTACACATGTTTCGGAAATATTCAGCTTTACTGTGGAAGATCTTAACAAGCTCCAAAGAACTGAAAACAAAATATACAGAGCAATCCAACAAGTGCCAAGCTACACAGTCATAGAAACCTTAAAAGGTGAAAGTGGAGTCTCGTCAAGCAAAGCACTTGATATAAAATCAAAAGTCCTCTTTGCAAAGCATGCCCTCCAAGAGGACAGAAATACATTAAAGAAATATTCATCCAGGAATTTCAAGACCAGAACAAGTGGAAAAAAAAAATAAAAAATAGATGAGCACATTCAACATCAATCTACGCCAAATCGAAAAGATGAAAGCAGAGGAAATAAAAATGAAAATTGAACTATGGGACACGGAAAACTGGAGAAACACCATGCAAGAAAAATCAATTCTACAGATATACAGAAGATTAAAGACAGAAATCGGGGGAGCAAAATGGACCGAGAACGACCAAGAAAGTATGTTTATGTCAAAAGTTAGAAGCAACACACTCAAGCTGAACTGGAGAAACAAATCCCTCGGAGGAGATGAAGCATGCCTGTGCAGTGATGATGATGATGGTAGACTGGAGCATTTCCTTCCACATTGTGGGCTACTGGATATAGCGAAATAAGAAGCAAAGGCATACTACTGCAACAACCCTACCAAGGAGGCACCCAAGTCATTGTAGCAAAAATCCGACGTTTTGGAGAAAACAAGAAAAAGAACATCAAAGAATACAAGAAAAAAACTTAATGATATCTGGACAAAATGAAAAAATATAATGGAAACTAAACTGACAACAGTGAACAGGGAACAGCGGGGTGGTAATATAGACTTATCCCACAATCATTACTAGACTGGACAACTCGCTGTCTAGGGTTGTCTTGTCTTCTGGAGTTGCCATCTGCTTGTCTTTGGTTGCCTTTCCTCTAAGACTGCGGGGTTGATACTCTGCTGGTGCCATCGGTTTCTGTGAAGGAAAACAGCAATTAGATGAAAGCATTTCCCTGTCTTATTTACTACACTACAAGCACTTGACATACAACACATCACATTACTGTCACAGGTTGACGTCAGCAAGGGAATGCGGTCAGATACCTTTGCCCCTGCTACCTCGTGGTGGAATTGATGGGAGGCGTGATGCAGGTTCTTTGTGCGGCTTTGGGGCCAGGATGGGTTGGGCCTCAGATCTGTACCAGAAGGTACAGGTCATTGTGGTTCCCAGGCTGCAGCTCCTACCCAACAGACAGGAGCCCGAACCTTGGAGTAGTGCCCCAGGATGCTGCCCTATCAATGGGTGTATAATGGCGCGGCATTAGCAGTGCCAAGGCGTAATTGGAGGGTGCCCCTATAGATGTCTTGGCTTTGAAGCCACTACCACAGCCATTGGCCACGGCTGGTGAGCTATGGGTCCTTGATCCCCTGTTTGGTCTTGAGAATGTGTGGGTGGGTTGGGCCTGTGATCCATCCCCTCCTTGACTTACCTATCATGACAATATCAAAGCCAAGCGTAAAAAGCAAGTCTGAGGAATCCAAATCACCCAAAGGGGAAAGATCATATTACATCTCTTGTAAAATCTGCTTCCAAGAGATTAGATGTGCTAAGCCGACTCCATTCCTTCTTTACCCCTGCACAATTGTTGACTCTATACACGGGTTTTATCCGCCCCTGTGTTGAGTATAACTCTCATGTGTGGGGAGGCTCCCCACATACAGCTCTTCTCAATAGGGTGGAGTCAAAGGCTTTTCGTCTCATTAACTCTCCTCTTACTGGCTCCCTTCAACCTCTGTCTCTTCACCGCACTGTTGCTTCTTTATCTCTTTTCTATCGCTACTTCAATGGTCACTGCTCCTCTGAACTGTCTGCATGTATTCCTCCACCCCTACGACGGGCGAGTAGCACCCGTCTAACAGCAAACTCTCATCCCTTTTCTGTCCAGCTATCTAATGCAAGAGTTAACCGTTACTCCCCGTCCTTCATTTATGCAACAGGTCAACTCTGGAACTGTCTCCCTCTGTCGATATTTCCTACTTCTTATGATCTCCAGTCTTTCAAACGCAGTGTGTCCAGGCATCTCGAAATGATCGGATCTTGAATTTGGCTCTCTCTAGTATTTTGTTTTTCTCTTGGAAGGAACAGTTATTGAGGTCTCGTGGCCTTTGGTTCCTTTTTTCCTCGCATTAAAAAAAAAAAAAAAAAAGGAGTGGCATCTTAAAATGTAGGTAGGTTGAAAGGTAAAGGTGGGGAAATGGTGGGCACTTTGGCCAGGAGGTAGGTAGATGCCTGCTGCTTACGGGAAATTTGGTTCAGGGGAGGGTCAGCTAGGATGGTTTCTGGGAAAGACTTAGTCATTTTGGAAGGGAAGTGTGGACGGATATGGTGATGTGGACGTGTTTGTCGAGGAGAAATGGGTGGAATGTGTTATGGATGTAATGAAAGTAAAGTAAAAAGATTATAGCATGGAAAATAGTGTTTTGAAAACTCCTGGGTACATTTATTTTGACCTGCATCGCACGTTGGCTTGGATGATGAAGAAAAGGACAAATTTTCTGGGTATTTGACATGGGGGATGAGACTGTCACTTTGGATAGGTATTTAAATGGTCATGTGGGTGCTGCAACTCATGGATATGAAGGGGTGCACAGGGAATGCGCATATGGTACAAGAAATGTGGAAGGGGAAAGGATACCATAGCTTGAGGAGGCAATGAACATGATTGTGTGCAACATGCGTTTTAGGAAAAGGCTGAGTAGGCTGATTACGTATCAGTCTGGGAGTAACAGTAGCCAGACTGATTATTTCCTGGTCAGCAGGATTGGTAGGAAGTTAGTGAAGGCTGTAAGAGTTATAAAAAGAGAAGTGTGTGTGCAGCAACATAAAATTACTGATGTGACCTGTTGCTGATGGAGTGGGTGGTGAAGGAGAGGATCTACGCACCCAGGAGATAAATATGAAAGTTGAAAAAACAAGCAGTAAGGGATGCCTTCTACTGTATAGTGAGATAATTATTAAGAGTGGTGGGTGAACAGGGAGCTATTGTCAGCGTCAATGAGCACTAGATAATTCTCAAAAACAGTTTCTTTAGAGTTACTAAGTCAGCATGGATGAACAATGGGCCCACCAAAACAAGGTTGCATGGTGGTGGGATGAGGGTGTAGAAGCCGCAGTTAAGGAGCTGCCAAGACTTTTCCGGGAATGGAAAAATGGGTGGTAACAAAGGAATACTTAGCTGCCACGTGTATGGCAGGTAGGTTTCATACTTATTGATTAAGTTCAAGACTTTTTTTCACTGAAGGCAAGAACTGTAAACACTGCAAATACACTGAAAGGTAATCCACCATACTCCCTGTGTGCTTTATCTGTCTATCTATTGCTCTTTATATTTCTAGACGAATTTAACCTAATACAATTAGGAGAAAAAAGTAATCACAGGGACAGTATTTTTTAAGTCTGAATTACATGAAAAAAAAATAGAACACTTAAAAAAAATAATCTTACCAAGAAATTGAACAAAATCAAGATCCATTCATTGGAAGACGCTTGGACGCTGCATTTAAAATACTGTCACTGGCAGAAGGAAATGGCATTCACAGTCACTAGTAAAAGGACAGTTATTCAGTCACTGGCAAAAGGAAACAGTCAAAGGCAGAAGGAAACGATCACAGGCAGAAGGAAAGTCAGTCACAGACAGAAGGAAGGAAAGTCAGTCACAGGCAGAAGGAAAGTCAGTCACAGGGACAAGGAAACCCAGTCACAGGCAGAAAGTCAGTCAAAGGAAAGCCAGACACAGGCAGAAGGAAAGCATGACACGGGCAGAAAGAAAGTCAGTCACAGGCAGAAGGAAAGCCAGTCACAGGCAGAAGGAAAGCCAATCACAGGCAGAAGGAAAGTCAATCACAGTCAAAAGGAAAGCCAGTCACAGGCAGAAGGAAAGCATGACACGGGCAGAAAGTCAGTCAAGGTAATGCCAGACACAGGCAGAAGGAAAGCCAGACACAGGCAGAAGGAAAGTCAGTCACAGGCAGAAGGAAATTCATAGGCAGGACTATTTTTTTTTTTATGAATGTAGTTAAAAAGAAGGAGCTAAAGAGAACCCATATGTTAGGCCTGATATAAAAGAGCTGCTTAACTGCCTGGTTAGAGAAAAATCCCTCAACTAACTCCCTATTCCATGAAAGGAGGAGGGTGGGCTGCATGAGAGGTGCAATTTAAGCCTGCAATCCACCTAGTTCATATTTCAAACGGGCCTAGAGATAACTTCAGACTGAGGTATACATCTAGAGCCTTAAATCCGATATGGGTTTACAATTGCTACCACTAGGCAATTTTTCAACTTAGGGAGGATCTTCAGCTGTGACGGGGTTAAGGAAGGCCATGTCTCCCATTCCAAAGGTGTATGGTAAAGAAAATCGTCTGAAAATAGCATTACTAAAATCAAAATCTGAGTCAAGAAGTTAAAGCTACCAATGAAACTTAGAAAATAACCACATCAAAAGACAAGGCTTTACTATCACACCACTCCTGTTCCTTTCAAATGCATGGATCTCAAGCTGACTTTGGTTTAACACAGAATCGTGTCATTTGCTTTAATTCACTCCTGCTAACACCCAATTATTTTATCCAGTTTAGGAAATATTTTCTTTAGTGAAGGGGTATTGATTGCTATATCCAACCTATTCCAAGTCTCCAAAGGTTATTAAGAGAATATAGAAAAGTAAAGAATGAAACATACATAAAGTGGAAGGTGTGGAAACAATTTCCGGAGATATGGTTGTTAGCCTTCCCATTCAACTATACACACTCCAACTGTAGCTGTTTCCATTTAGCAAGTCTCTATATAAATTTCAGCTATACTCTTGCAACTTTAACTTCCTAAGCTATTTTAATATATGCTTTAGTGCATTCTAACTTTCCAACACCTTTTGAGGCAAGTTTTGCAACCAACTGGCAATTAGCAAATGATAGTACAGTGGCAAGATTTAAAGAAAACTATAGAGTATGATCTCAGGGATGAGGGACTGAATAGGGAGGTTGCAAGAGATCGAGCAGCGTGGAGAGCCGCCATTAGGTGACTAAGACTAACACATGCAAGCATTTTGGAGGCTTTATAAACAATAGTAATACAAAATGATATGATATACTAGGCCCATCAAAGGTTATTTAAACAGACTGGCATCTAAATTAAGTAGCTATAACACATTTAAAGGTACTCACCATTTTAGTATCCAGCTTAATTGCTCCCCCATATCAAAGATGGTGGTGGTGATGGTGGATGTCTACCACCAGACACCATTCCAGCAGGGGTGGCCTCCTCTGGAATCGAGCTGCCCCTCCCCTCCAACTGCACTGAAATACGAATATGCTTTATAACTCATTAACCCTTAAACTACAATGACAGTGCTACCCCAACACTAGTTGACTCTTATGTTGAAGGACATAACTCAAAGAGTTTATCAGTTAATACTCTTGTCATACAGGAACATACTTATGCCTCAAGAGGACGACGATGGACTGCAGAAGGGTAATTTTAGCCTGAAGTCCCCCAGATTCACGTGCAGATAAACTAGAACCCACAACTGTGTTAAGGGATCTAGTAAACAAGTTTTTCTCACTGATAAACATGCACATCAAAATGTGCATAGTAACCAGTGCATCTATTTCTTTACCGTATGATGCTACTTCCCCAGTCAAGCTAAGCTAGTGCAAAAAGTATATGAACCATCCGGTGACAATCTTAATTTTCCTTCATCCCTAATGATGGTGTGAGGCAGGGTGCAGAAAGCAAGAATAGAGAAGACACAGTCCCATATGGGGTGGCCAGAAACAGCCTCCACATTGCCCTGTCCTCGGCCATTTGACCGCCCTCCCTACAACTCACACCCCTCTCTCATTTCTCTCTCCACCCCATCCCTCCATCTCATCCCTTGGTTATAATGTAGGAATGAGTGTCCTTGGTCAATTCAACCCTCCATATTTCACTGACTACACTAACAGCTGAAAACGCTTAGGGAAGGTAGATTAATACAAATGCACTGCCATACTGTACTTATCCGAACAGACTTTTGCAACTTTCCTCCAAGCAGTCAAGGCCTCTCCGCTTCTTGAGTTCTCCATTGAGTCTCCCATCGCTCCTCTGGAACTAGAAAATCTTGATACTCCGTTCACAACCACACGAACCCAAGGTCACCTTTCGAATACCACTGCAATGATTGTAGAAATATAGTACAAATTATTTACATTTAGAGTAGACAAAATTATACAGTAGATAACACTACTACTTCTACCTTCTACTTGCCCTAGGTTTTTCCTCATGCAGTCCATTCCACAAAGTTCAGTGGCAGAACAAGATAATGCTATAGCTAGTTACCCTTCCCACAGAACCTCTTCATGATTAACAACATATATCAGTGTTCATCTACTGTTACAACTCAAAATTCAAGATACCGAGACATTTTAAACCAAAGAGGGCAAAGCACCTTATTTTGATAGGGTTTTGTCACAGCTTAGTTTTCAAGATGAGGAGTTATTTTTAGATTAAATTAGAGTGAAAAGAATAGTCTTAAAAATCGAGTTCAAAGACAGGACATTTTAGGTCAAGTTCAAGATAAAAGTACGGCGGCTTGGTTTAAGAGGTAGGCCTAAATTTGTCCTTTTGCAGTTTATTTCATGTTGTTCAATGGCAGAAAGTCAGTACCATAGCTCTACATCCTATCCATAGCATTTCTTCATGATTAGCATCATGTTCTAGTGTTCCTATTTTGTTAAAGTTCAGCAATAAAGATCGAGAGCAATTTTTGGTTACGTTAGGGTAAAACTGGTGTAGTACCATTTAGATTGCTAAATAATGGCCAATTGCTCTGACATAACATCTTAGCCCCATGATTCCAGGATTCCAAGGGCTTGAATGGTGAGTGAATAGGAGTGTGGGTCATTCAGCTGGGCAAATTCTGGTCAATATCTCATTCTATCAAGTATTTTCTGGCTCGCAGGACCCTACATTACCCTACCTTGGCGTGAGAAAGGTCTCGATGATGATTCCAGTACCACATCAGCTACATATACCTGCTCCTATAATCCACAACTCAATATGAAGATATCGTTGCATTTGAAAAGCCGTAGTTAAGAGTTAGGAATGAGTCTCCTTGGTTACTATACTGCTTTTCCTCTAACATGGCCTGAAATTTCCATCTCTCCATCTTGAATACTAAGTTGTAATATTATAAGAGGCTTGTCATGAAGTGCTATGGAATGAATGTAAAGTCATAGCACTGTCTTTCTGGCAATGAGTAATGTGAAAAAATTTACACATTAAAAATATGGACCAAGTTATTGTGAATGAGTGTCCTTGGTTACTAATTAAAATTGCCCTCTCAGTCCAACTATACTTGGCCATCAACTAACTGAAACGGGGCTAGGGATCTTGATGCAGTTATTGTGTGGAATTTGATGAGCCTTAGCTAAGGAATGTCTCCTTGGTTACTTGTTAAAATTACCCTCCCAGTCTGACTATGCATGACCATAAACTAACTGAAAAGAGGCTGGGGATCTTGAAGTTGTTGCATGGAACCTGATGGGCCTTAAGCAAGGAATGTGTCTCCCTGGTTATTAGTCAGAGTTACTTTTCCAGTCTAACTACACGGCCATTAACTGAAATGGGGCCAGGGATCTTTGTCAGGTGAAAAACTCGTCATACAATATTGAAAACCGAGTTGTGGAAGTTAATATAACTAACTTCTCCAGAGAAACCGTGTGGAGGTAGCAAGCTAATAATAATAATAATAATAATAATAATAATAATAATAATAATAATAAATTGAACAGATTTTGACATACCAAATCAGTATCCAGTTAAATACTTTCTCCAAAATGATGGTTGTGGTTGTGCTATACCGTTAACGTTAGCCTGATTCTCTTGTGCCCCGTCCCCTTGGCCCCACCCACTCACCCGTCGGCCCGAGTAGGAGTTCTGAGGCAGTCGTGCCGAGCCAGCGTCAGGTAAAAATGTCAGGCGCTCTAGCTAATCGAAGGAACAAAACTTTTACTTAACCCCTTAACTGCAATGATATCTT
>NW_027643737.1:212500-232500 GCF_032717465.1 Coenobita brevimanus | reverse complement strand
AAAATCTATTAAAACCTCTGTGGTGTAATTAGTGAAATGTGTGCGAATAACGGGACAGGAAATACGAGTACTATATTACTGACACCGGAGTGGGACGAATAGGCAATGATATAAAGTAGGTTATGACCCAGGTGTGGCACTGTCCGAACACACTGAACGTTAGTGAAGTATGTGAAAATGTCAGGGAGGAAAACTGTACCGTTCTGGGGAGAATAGACCCTAATATAAGAACTGTCATGACCGATTTTGCGCCAATCTGAAACGCATTGAACTTTAGTGAAATCGAACTCCAGTGAAATGTGCACGAATGACTGAGAGAAACTTGTAAATTATGAGTACCGGTGTAGGGCGAGCTGACACTAATATACGGAGTGTCATGACATATTTTGCGCCAGTTCTAAACGCACCTCCGACTCGTGTTGACGACGTTAAGGCTATATCAATGTGTTTTGGTGGCGATGGCGGGGGTTGTGGTAGAGGTTAATATCTTACCAGCGGATGCCAAGATTTTATCAGCGGATGCCAAGATCTTACCAGGGGAAGAAGCCAAGCTCTTACCAAGGGATGAGGCTGCTAAGATCTTACCTGGGGAAGAAGCCAAAATCTTACCAGAGGAGGAGGCTAAGATTCAACCACGCTCTTTCTCGTGCGGGACAAGCTCTGTGACCTTACAAGCGGGCCAGTCCGTTCCCTTAACCTCCCCTAACTATCCCTACGCCTATCCCAGCCCACTATACTGCCGCTGGGTAGCTCAGGCACCCATAAACACAGTTATACGCGTCTACTGCCCAATTTTCAACGTTTACAGCAGTCCCCTGTGCCAGATGGACCGTTTGACCATATCCCAGAATGGCTTGGACAATCTCAGCGACGGGATCTCCTACTGTGGGGGCGGATACATTGATGTCACCCTGAATTCAAACCGTTTCGTGGCCACCTTCATCACTAGCGTCAAAATATTCCCCTACAGAAACAATGGATTCTCCTGTATTCTGACGGCCATGGCGAGGTACTGTACTTGTATATGTCCTTTGCCTCAGTTGTATATATGACTTTTTTTTTCATACAAGATGGTGCATTGCATAACCCTCCTCTTCCACTGCACCGAGAGATTTATTGCACTTTGTGGGCACGGCTTATTCAACGTTATCAACGTTTAGTGTGGATTATCTCTCCATTTTCTAATTTCACTGTGACACACGCCCACACCAACATACTCAGCTGCCCCTGCAACACACAAGATACCGTGAAATGCATAAATCATTGAACCCTATTGTACACAGCATAGCAGGCTTCGTAACATCTCTACCTAAGCGATTTTATCTGCATCTTATACATCAATATCCCTTGAGGGGATATTTTCCCGCATCTGGTCAGGTCAGGTGCGGGTAAGGGGATGGGTCCACTATGATGTGGCAGGGGTAAACCAGCTCCTCTGTCGGGCCCTGCTGAGGATGTCGCTGCTTAAACTGCGCAGTTGACTCTCGTGCGGTGTGGTGCGGTGAGGATCTGTCCCTTCTTCCCTTGGGGCTATGATACGAGTTAATGTGAGTGTTTAGATGAGTAACTACCCCCGCTAATACCAATACACCAGTCCTGTATGAGACAGCCCTAGCATGTATTCAATATGGACGGTAGGTGTTAGCGCCGAAATGGTGACATGTAGAGGTGTATGGTAAGCAGGAGGACTACTGGGCCTTGGGAGCAGGCTGTGAAGCCTATGTACAGGGTCGGACACATTAAAAAAAAAAAAAAAAAAAAATGAGTGTGTGGTCCTGTCTGGGCTACCTGCCTATCCTTGAGGGAAGCAGCCTAGGTATATAGATAGATAGATCCTCTTGTGTATTGTTGGTGCAAATTATGTCGATATTAAACGACATGAATACCATACGCGATGATGATAAGGTGTAATATGCAAAATAAATCGTAGAGAAAAGGGTGCTACGAAGCCTCCAGTGCTGCTCAGAATCCAGCCCTTAATTTTGTATACAGTACAGGATGGTCCGTAAATAGCGCTCTACTAGAAACTCCTTTGGCTCAGTCTGCTAGTCTTGGCCAAGTGTGACAATGAGAGTAGGAAGTGAATACATTATGCAGAGCAGGCATTGACAATGACACTGACTGAGCCGTGCCCGTAACGCACGAGAGATGGCCAGAGGGAGTAAATGAGGAGAGTTATATATTGTCTGTCTATAGCCATACGCCTTAATACCGTAAGGGATGGCCACAAACAAATCGCCTCCATGTCGCCCTGTTTCCTGCCCTCCGCCTAACTCATAACCCCACCCCCTCTCTCTCTCTCATATACTTCTCCACTTCATTCCCCCCATCTCATCCTCGGTCTCCCCACCTCTCTCGTCCCCTCCACCTAGCTCACATACACTCTCCTTGTTAGTCTCTCACTCACCTTCCTCTCCACCCTGTATTCTGGCGCTGGAGAGAGACACCTTCACGTGGTGGCATCGGTATGACCTTAGTCCACCATCCTCCTCTCGGAGGTTAGAGAGGGAACTGAGGGGGACCAGTATACCCGAGCAACATCTCCCTCCTCCCCTTCGGTATCACCACATGAAGGCGTCTCTCTCCAGAAAATAGATACAGCCTTCATCAACCCATTCACTGCTAAATATCCTTCCAAAGCTGAAAACAATCCTTTAATGGTAACAAGGGTAGGATAGACATGTAACTAAGTATCAGGGCCCTTCTGTTAATGACCTGCCCCATGGTATGGTGCCAGGTGTGGTGTGGGAAGGTGATTTGGTGTGGTGTGTGAGAGGGCGGTGTGGTGTGTTGTAAGGTGTGGTGTGTAGTGGGAGGGCGATTTTGTGTGGTATATGAGATGGTGGTGTGGTGTGTTGTGAGGCGTGGTGTGGTGTGGTGTGGGAATATCGATGAGAGTAGTTTATCGTAGTTTACCATTGCTCACCGCTGCTGCCAGTATCGATGGAAGTCGCCGTAGACAGACGTAGAGAGATAGGGAGGTTGGTTGTAAATTGTCCAAGTACCACCATTATAAGGTCGTGAGGCGTCGTATGGCTCGAACTTGCCGTTGCTTAGTAAAATGATGTGCCGTCGACTAGAGTGAAAAGGTACGCCTCTCTTTCTCACCTTCTCCCTTTGTGTATCACAAGCGAGGTGAGTTACAGAGCACTCTTGGGTTACGGAGTTAATTGTACACAGTTATATCGACGCGTGATTGACAACGTAACGTAGCGTGATGGCAAAACCTCCTAGCTAACCCCATCTCTGTCTTCCGCCCTTGATCGTATTTTTGGGCCCTCTCTAACCTCTTCTCTCAGGCTGTCTCTCAGGTTCTCTAATCTTCCTACACGTGATTTGGGACTTATATCCCCCTCTGGCTTCCAGCTAAAGTGTGTGGGCATACGTGTGCGCACGAATGTGTGTGTGTGTGTGTGTGTGTGTGTGTGTGTGTGTGTGTGTGTGTGTGTGTGTGTGTGTGTGTGTGTGTGTGTGTGTGTGTGTGTGTGTGTGTGTGTGTGTGTCGGTCATGTTTCCGGCACATGATCAGAGCTGTTTGGCATTCCTGATTAGTCCGGGACAACCAGATTGTGGATATACATTATGTGGATTGACATTCCTACTGAGAAGCTGTGTATGTCTCCTGCAGACACTACATCCTGCACATTGTGATATGAGATATATACTAGTGCCTATATAATGCCTACATATTGGTGATTTTGTGTGATGTGTGACAGGGTGGTATGGCGTGTTGTGAGCTGTGGTGTGGTGTGCGAAGGTGATTTTGTGTGGCATGAGAGGGTGGTGTGGTGTGTGGTGAGGTGTGATGTGGTGTGCGGAGGTGATTTTGTGTGGTGTGTGACAGGGTAGTATGGTGTGTTGTGAGGTGTGATGCAGGCTTGGTTCCACGTACAAGTACTTGTGCTTGTACTTGGACTTTACAAACTTTTGAGTACTTGTACTTGTATTTCCACTTAAGTACAAAATTTTGAGTATTTGTACTTGAGATTTTAAAAATCAGTGTACTTGTACTTGGGCCAAATGTACTTGAAAAATCAAGTACTTTTAAGTACTTTTCCAGTACAGTACAGTAATAATCATATAAGGTACATTGCATAAGTACACTGTAATTTAATAACAATAACTGTTTTAACTATGACATTAAGCAAATTATAATAAGTTTTTTTTAGTTGTACTGTTTGCTTTACTAAACAGTATGTCTGTCAATTATTAAATACTAGTGGTAATTCTATTATTTCCATTGTAGCTACTACTGTAGGGTAGTAGTACTATCTGGCAACTCTGGTGCACACACTTCAAGACTGAACAGGCAACAACATGTAGACTTTCTTCCTGTCTGCAACCTGGTCACTACTGTAGTTTAGTCTTTCAGTAGCCACCATTTATAGCACTACGAGTGGCATCATGGCATCACCTAAGGATTCAGGCATATGGAGCCACTTGAAATTACCAGGATATACTACTGGAACATTCAAGACAGTCTGCAAGCAGTGTGATATTGATATATCAAGCTCCAAAAATGTTACATCCAACCTTTACAAACATATGAAAGTAAGCACAGCTTGCTAAGGTTAACAAGTAGTATTAGTAATAGTAGCACCAACATCCCCCGCCAACTAAAAGAAGAATTTGTATAATACCCAATGAGTAATCCAGCTTCCTTCTATGCACATGGGGCAGACAAAAAGTAAGCCCGCCTGCAGCCGGCTTTTATTTTATTTTCTAGGTGTTTTTCAAAGTTTTAGGGAGTTTTTAACAATATTAAATTCTAAAATAATATTGTAGGACTTCCAATGACTTTCGCAGACGAGTTTACCCTTTCACTGCCTCTACTTTCTTACATGCACGAGGTTCAACCTGTTTTTCACTCCCCAGCTGTATTTTTTATAAATTTGATATTATCTACATCATTTTTAAGACCGGCGAGGGGGTGGGGCGACAGCCCCAAGGTTAGGTTAGGTTGTCAGATTAGGTTAATGACAATAAAGTTGTCAGATATATATATATATATATATATATATATATATATATATATATATATATATATATATATATATATATATATATATGCATCTTAATAGTTATTTTTCCCTTTGTTTCAGCGGAAACACAGTGCTTTATATGAGAGGAAAGTCAGCACTCGTGTCAACACTACTGGGACTAGCCAGTCAACCACGGAATGCTTTGTTACAGTGTCAGACCCAAAGAAATGTGCGACACACGATGCTCGTCAAAAGTAACTTGATGATGCACTAGTGCTCTTTGTGGCATGTGATCTTGTGCCTTTTTCTGTTGTAGACAGCCCTTACTTTAGTGGTTTACTTATTGCAGCTGACCCTCGCTATCAGATGCCAACACGCCAGGATTCCCCGATACCACTACTGACACAAATGATGACACTGACTTGGAAGATGATGATCTTGATGATTTTGATGGTGCTGATTCTGCTGAACTGTTTGAAGAATTAGCAACTGAGCATAACTCCTGCTTTGCTCATACATTGCAGTTGGTGGTAAAAGATAGCCTAAAAGATGCAGGACACTTAAATATTACACTCAGCAAAGCATCAAAATTGGTATCTTTTGTGCATAGGTCAACAATAGCCACAGATGTTCTGGAAGGAGAAAAAAAAAAATAGATCAGGTTGTGCCACTCGCTGGAATTCACAGGTGAAGATGATCAGATCTGTTTTGCGAGGGCCAGAAGAAAAGCTAAGTAGTTTGGATGGTGCCCCAACCCTTGGAGCATATGATCAAAATATTCTTCAAGATGTGCTAGAAATTTTTGAACCATTTGAGGAGGTCACTGACTGTGCCCAACGACAGAACTCTGTTTCCTCAAGTCTAGTTATTCCTTGTGTACGGGGGCTCAAGTTTCACCTAGAGCAGATGCAGTCAAAGTATAATAGTGCTCTGGTATTTGAACTGAGGAAGTCAGTACAGAAACACCTACAGCTGAATGAAGATCGAAAAATATATTAACTGGCAACCATATTTGAACCAAGGTTTAAAATGGATTGATGTTCTGAAGAGGAGGAAAAGGCGAACCTGAAGTCCTCTGTCATAACTACAGCACAGTTTATGGCCAAAGAAGCTACAGTTCCTGCAAGTATGAATCCCGGCACAGAACTTCCAGAAGATAATCCAGGGCCCAGTTCAGGGAATTCTGAACCAAAGAGGAAGAACTGTTAAGTTTTATGGCCACCCCAGCTCAACAATCAACAGCTGTAACAGAGGTGCAGGAGTCCATTAATACTGAAATTCAAAGATACCTGAGTCAGCCATGCATTTCTGATGAAAGGGATGTAGCCTACTAGTATACTGAAAGGAGCACATGGAGACATTTCCAACTCTAGCAAAGATGGCACAAAAATACCTATCTGTCTCTGCTTCTTCTGCACCTGTGGAAAGGATCTTCAGCATCGCTGGAAAAATCTTCCGCCCGCACAGATATCAGCTTGCAGACAAGAATTTTGAGTCTATGATGTTTGTGAAATCCAGTGATAAGTCCTACAGGTAGCTAGTACAGTATTGGTAATGGTATCAGTACTTTGAAAAGCAAATTTGGATGACCAGTTAACTCTTACGTGCCTGGTGTATCCAGCTGAATGCCACTACCCATGGGGGCGGGGAGGGTTTTTTAATAAAAAGTTGAGAAATTTTCATGTGTTACTATCTATAAGCATTGAAATTAACTGGATATTGTACTGTACATATTCCAAGATTGACTTTCATATTGAACACCAACGATGACCTGACCACCATTTTGTGTTGAGGTTTTGTCATATGGCCACTGGCGTGGCTAACTGCACTTTGGCCTATAAATACAAATTTGTCAGAACACGGCTCAGCAAACTGTTTTAAGACATAAAGAGTTTGGTCAAATGTGGATTTTTGGTGTTCAAACAAGGCAAATAAATGTGTGATAACCTGCCCTGTAACAAGTTGCAAACTTTAACTTCTGTAATTGACAGTTTTAGAGCAACCACAAACGTTTCACAATGTGGGCATTAAATGCACCATCCACCTGGACCTCTCACAGGTTGAGCTTAGTACAGTATTTGTTAATGTTTAATTTTCCGACATTATTGCTTACTAGGCAAATCATTAAATTCAAACTAAGGAAATTATAATTTGCTTGCATATTTTTCTAAACTGCAAGTATCACACTTCTCGTTTATAGCGCAAATCTATTTTGTATTATTAAAATTTGTATTATCAGTTAAACTAGAAAATTGACTAGAATTTGTCTCATTACCTTTACCTGCGAGTTGGCCCACTTCTGATCACCTTCACTCACAAAGCCCTATGGGCATCTCTTGCCGCCCTGTAGGTAGATCTTCACCTCCCTTAGGCGCTGTGGCCCGAGGTTCACTGTCTAAAATCTGAGAACTACACAGATAGGTACTTTTGGGGGGGGCTTAACTCTATTCATTTTAGTAAGATCACTGTATTATATTACCATAATATGCTTCTTCACTAGATATTTGTTACTGAAATTGAAATAAACATGTCTATAAAAAATAATAGATAATCTGTTGAAATGTACTTTTACTTAAGTACACTGTCAAGCACTTGGACTTAAGTACTAGGCAAATCTTCTGTACTTGTACTTTTCTTCAGTACTTGTACTTGTTCACAAGTACTGGCACATGTACTTGGACCCATGCCTGGTGTAATGTGTGGTGGGAGGGTGATATTGTGTGGTGTGGTATGTTGTGAGAGTGGTATGGTGTGTGGTGTGGAATGGTATGGTGTGTGGTGTGGCGTTGTTTGGTGTGTTGTGGTGTGTTGGGTGGTGTGGTGTGGTGTGGTATGATGTATGGTGTAGTGTGGTGTGGTGTGGTGTGGTGTGGTGTGGTGTGGTGTGGTGTGGTGTGGTATGGTTTGGTGTGATGTGTGTGGTTTGGTGTGGTGTGGTGTGGTGTACTTGGCTAAAGTTGCTGAAGTCTACAGGGGTGAAGCACATCATGTCTGAAGCATGCTAGTGCGTGACAGAGGGACGGGGTAGTTCCTTAAGATTCATCCCCATCTAAAAAATACATCAGTGCATTGAGTGTTTTTTTTTTTTTCATTCAGTGCGTATTTTTCACTTAGACAACCACTAGTCGGTTTGTCTTCATCGAACAGAACTGGGGCACTCCCACAAATTGCATGCTAATTTGTGGTTGCATGAAATTCTGAGTTATGAGGTAGGAATGAGTCTCCCTGGTTGCTGGTTAAATCAACTGACTACACGCGGCCATCAGCTGCGCTGCAAGGGGCTAGGGACGTTCGTCAGGTTAGAATAAACACGTTGTAGTTGGCCTGTCTGCTACCTACAACTCTCCAGGTATTAACTAAGTCTTCTGTAATTCCTCAGATCAGGCACCACTCGTCCCCGACCTCCTACGTCTTCGCCACAGACAGGGCAGTGCGGCCTGAAAAATCCATCCAGGATTGTAAACGGCCAGGATGCTGGGCAGAACGAGTGGCCGTGGCAGGCAGCCGTTCGCAACAAGGTGATCAACGCGCTATTTTGCGGCGGAGTGCTGATTGCCGATCGCTGGGTAGTGACGGCTGCCCACTGCGCTGCACACTACCCCATGGATCAGATCTACGTCACACTTGGAGACCATTGGAGAGACCCGACCAGACCGACACGGTACACCATTACAGCGCAGGTCTCCAAAGTCATCATACACGAGGCCTACGACAGGCAGACGGTGAACAACGACATAGCTCTCCTGGAACTGAGTGAGGCAGTGACCTACAGTAACGGCGTGAAACCAATCTGCCTGCCCTGTTCCGTCACACCACAGAAACTCGAGGGACAGAACGGGATCGTAACTGGCTGGGGTGCGACGTCCTCTGGAGGATCATTCAGCGAGGTGCTACAGGAGGTGGAGCTTCCCCTGATGTTCACTGCAGACTGCCAAGGCTACCTAGGGAACGTCGTGACCTCAAACATGATCTGCACCTACAAGCACAACCACGATGCCTGCCAAGGAGATTCTGGAGGTCCTCTGGCTTGGAAGGGAGAAGACGGGAGGTATTATCTCGTGGGGGTTGTGTCCTGGGGCTACGGTTGCGCCGGTGTGGACACTCCCGGGGTATATGCTAAGGTCACCCACTACCTCGCCTGGATTCAGATAAAGACGGGTATCACTGTATGTCCGTAGAGCCATAACTTACCAGCAACCACATACAGACGTGAGCTAAAGGTTGTATTCTAAGTTGCTTTGGAGATTCCACAACCCTTCTTTCCGAGCAATTATTTCACACATATACACCTTAGCACCGTCTGGTTGCATCTGAGATTTAGTAGCATCTCTTCCTCGGCTACCTGTTTGCATATTACAACTTAATATCGTCTTGTATGCTATTAATGTAAAATATGTTGATATAACGACGATATAAATAACAGAGAAGCGAATCTTAGGTATAAAAAGCAAACTAAGCCGCTCAAGAATATGTGCCAGAGATGGGATGGGCACCTATGAAGTAAAAAGGGAATATGGCACGATAACTTACTACTGCATCAAACATAATAGTTGTATATGTAGGTATAGATACTGATTTCATCCTTTTGGCTATGTATGGTTTCTCTTAATAAAATAGTCTGGAAATAGAAGTAACAAAACATCTAACTTTGGCCATCAGAGTACCAGCACCACACAATATGATACAATCTCAGTGTACATTTGTGCAGAACACCGTTATAATGTACAGGAAAATAAATATCAATTGTTCATCGTGTATCATTTTCTAACGACTTTAGTACCGTAGTTTATTTTGGTTTGGTCTATTTATCTATTTATTTTTTTATTTACTTTTTACTGCCTCCTGATCATCTGATTCAGTTCTAAAGCAACCTAGATTCAATCCCTTCACTGAAATGTTTTTTTTAACATACGATTATTCTTGCTATCCTCAGACGATTTTATTAGACGGTTGTTTTTGTTTTTTTTATTCTAGACAAGAGAGCTATCAAACTGAAGGGATTTGATATAGCCTTCAGTAACTCAATTTCCTACCAGAAGTCCTTCATAAGTTAAATAAAATCAACTGGTGGTAGCAGGAGTAGGCTAAAAACAGATGTCATTAAATAATAATAATAATAATAATAATAATAATATCGGTGGTAATAGTAGTAGTAGTAATAATAGCAGTAGCAGTAGTAGTAGTAGTAGTTGCAGTAGTAGTAGTAGCAGCAGTCTCTAAGAACTGATCCTAAGTTAAGCATTAAATATTCTAATGATTCTAAATAGTAGAAATTTGAGCAACTAAACTCCCAAGAAACTAAGCAATATAAGGATTCTAAGCAGTGATTAATCTAAGCATTCTAAGCAGTGACGATTCTCAAGCATTTGGATTCTAAGACAGCAAACAATCCTAAGTAGGGAACATTCAAAGCAGGGAACAAGTAAGGATCTAAGCAGTACCATAACGAGTCTAAAATCTAAGCAGTGTAGATTCTAAGACAAAAAGAATAATCCATTACAGCAAGGATCCCAAGTAGTGAACATTCTCAGCAGTCAAAAAGTAAGAATTCTAACCAGGAAGGATTCTAAGCAGATCTAAGCAGTAAGGAGTCAAAGGGATGAAGATTCTAAGCAGGTCTAAGCAGTAAGGGGTCAAAGAGATGAGGATTCTAAACAGGTCTAAGCGGTAAGGAGTCAAAGAGATGAAGATTTTAAAAACCGAGAATGCAGAATATTCTTGAGAAAAATAGAGAAGTGAGAATCCAACGGTACAGCTGGCCATCCCACCGATATTACTGAGGAGCTGCGAGGCTGTCTGCATGTCCCGTTTGGTCAACGTCCTCCTCCTGACTCAATCGCACCACACCCTGTTAATAGTAGGAGTAGTAGTAGTGATGCTGATGCTGGAGTAACAGAGGGATGTGATAGTGCAGTAGAAGTGACGGGAAAGAAAAAACGCCGTCGCTTTCTAGCGCTACAGGGGGATTGTTGGAGACCGATGTGGTGGCAGTGTATTTGTTTACGTGGCACTTTTGCTGAGCTGGAGCAACCCTTTAACAGCCATCAGTCCACGCCGATTCCCGTATCTATCAATGATGCTACAGTGTGATTAAATCAAAACATATATTCTTTCCTGTATCCTGTGCTTACCATTTCACTGTCTACCTGGGTCTGTGGATGTATATACAGGATGATCCACATATTTTCTCTCTTATTTCTTAACTGACCGAATCTCATTTGTTGTGGAGACGACTCGCGTTACCAGTGTCTACCCCGTCTGACGACATTATTAATCAGCCATGCAAGCGATGTGCTTACCGGCAGAGCAGACAGGAGCCCGAAAAGGATTATCTGAAGCTGAAAATTATGTAAGCTAGATTATAACTTTTTAGTCCAAGTTCGTTAAAAGAAAAATTCTCTCTCTCTCTCTCTCTCTCTCTCTCTCTCTCTCTCTCTCGCTCGCTCGCTCGCTCGCTTTTCAACTCCAAGACCACTTCAGCGCCAAGACCATTTCTACGCCAAAACCATTTCTATGCCAAGACCACATCAACACCAAAACCACTTCTATGCCAAAATCACTTCTATGCCGAGACCACTTCTATGCCCAGACCATTTCTATGCCAAAACCACTTGCCAAGACCACTTCAACACCAAGACCACTTCAACATCAAGACCATTTCTATGCAAAGGCCACTTCTATCCCAAAACCACTTCTACGCCAAGACCACTTCTATGCCAAGACCACTTCAACACCAAGACCACTTCAACACCAAGACCACTTCAACACCAAGACCACTTCAACACCAAGACCACTTCAACACCAAGACCACTTCAACGACAAGACCACTTCAACACCAAGACCACTTCAACACCAAGACCACTTCAACACCAAGACCACTTCAACACCAAGACCACTTCAACACCAAGACCACTTCAACACCAAGACCACTTCAACACCAAGACCACTTCAACACCAAGACCACTTCAATGCCAAGACCACTTCAACACCAAGACCACTTCAACACCAAGACCACTTCAATGCCAAGACCACTTCAACACCAAGACCACTTCAACACCAAGACCACTTCAACACCAAGACCACTTCAACACCAAGACCACTTCAATGCCAAGACCACTTCATTGCCAAGACCACTTCATTGCCAAGACCACTTCAATGCCAAGACCACTTCAACACCAAGACCACTTCAACACCAAGACCACTTCAACACCAAGACCACTTCAACACCAAGACCACTTCAACACCAAGACCACTTCATTGCAAAGACCACTTCAACACCAAGACCACTTCATTGCCAAGACCACTTCAACACCAAGACCACTTCATTGCAAAGACCATTTCTACACCAAGACCACTTCCACACCGAGACCACTTCATTTAAAATATCAGTTCCATCCAACAAGTCATCCTCACCAAAACTCAGAACTTTTCCCAGTATTGTGTTGAGGAATAAAGCCCGTAAAACAGATAGATAAATAGATAGATAGATAGACAGATAGATAGACAGACAAACAGACAGAGACAGAGGAAGAGACAGACAGACTGACAGACACAGAGTAGGAGGAGGAAGAAAGTAAGCCTTACAGGAAGGAGAGAAAAGATGCAGGGAAAATCAAAACGAGATGAAACAGCTGGTAGGAATAATATTGACTCTTGTACTTTCACTCAATGGCCATGAGACGCTGAGAGACAAGTAAACACGAGGGAATGGTAAGAGGGGAGAGAAGAGGGATGGAGGATCTGTGAGAGAGAGAGAGAGGGGGGGGTGGAGGGGGGAATCCTACGAGAGAATGGTATGAGAAAAGCAGACAATGATATTTACATCTTAAGGGGAAAATTACAAAGACAAATAATAGGAAAACTTTCCATTCTCGCCACTATCGCTACCAAATCCACTCAGATACTGATGAAGGAAGCGAGTTGATAGCAAGCTGGGGTAGGGAATAAGTCTGATATTAATTTCTTTATATCAAACTTTATAGACCTTCATTAAACTCATCGACATGTCACAAATATATTCGTAGTTAATTTCTTATTACCTGTCTTGAATGAGACAACCCTAACTTATATTCAGCGTGGACGGTGGACATTAGTACCGAAGCGATGACAAATGAAGGTGCGTGGCACGCAAGAAAACTGCTCAGTCTTAAAGAACGGACCACATAATCTTTGCTAAATCCAACTACTTCTTCATCAGTTATCATTTATCGTGCCATCAGAAGCGCATTGGTCCATGGCTGGATTACCAATACACACTTCAGACACTGTATTTAAGGTGAGAGTGATCCCTAGACACTGAGTGCCAGAGTGTTAACAGTAAACCCTAAACATACTCCGGATTAAAGCCCTAACGAGCCACAACTGGTTGCAGCTCCTCAGCCTGTTGGACTACCAGTCTGACACATACAAAAAAAGCTATATCACTCTTGCAAGGTAATATGGCAGCAATATTTCAAACAATTAACAGAACAGTAAGGTAAGCTTTCGTTATAAGGTGCCTTTTTATATTCTTTTCATTCCATTAAATCCGCAAGATATAATGGGAATATTAACTACTTAAATTCCCTTGCTACAGTACAGGTGCTTATAAAGCTGGTTTACCAGTTCACCAGCTGACAGTAGTGTACTGGTGAACCAGATATATGAAAAAACGCTGAAAGACAGAGACGGGATTTAGAAGAAAAAATTCAACAGTGCCAAATGTCTCAATATATATATATATATATATATATATATATATATATATATATATATATATATATATATATATATATATATACCTTGGCTGTTTCCCCAGGGAAAAGGAGGTAGCCGAGACAGGACGACACACTCCCCATTTACTCATCCATTCAAACACAATCATTCGCATCTTAGCCCCAAAGGGGAGAACGGACAGATCCTCACCGCACCACACCTGCATATAATAGTAATTTCCCGTTATCGGTATACGAGTAATATCCTTTAATAATAGATGGTGCATATCTTCACTGTCATTTTCACAAGATCAATAATACGGCACCATATATGAATATTGTCAATCAATATTGATTGTGTGAGGGCCGGTAAATAATATCCTGCGTTGCCAGTGTGGCGGTATTACCTCAGCAAGTTCACATGTCCCTTATCAATGCCCAACGTATCCTTTATCATACGTGTAATGAAACATAGTAATTTCTACAGATTTCTATATTAGGCGTACGTGCCGAGGCCCAGTTTCAGCTGTTGACGTCTTAATCTGCACCAACATTTATGACCGTAGTACAACTGTTTATGCATAACAGTTTGTTACATCTGTTTTACGCACCCCTTTTTGTCCTTTGGGAAGAAACGAAACCGTAGGTTAGTTCCAGTTAGTGGGTTTTTCCCACAAACAACACAGCGGTGTCCAGGGTTTAGAGCCATGTTTATTTGTACCGCCACGCCCCCTCACATCCCGCCTGTCAACTTATGTAAACAAACAGACGACACACCGGCGACCACAATGCCATCTGTTGACCAAGCCAGCTCGTTACATTGGTCTCGTGTTCGCCCGTAAGAGTCCGTGACTCGACTCTCACGATGGCCATTTTGTTTTTAACTCTTTCAACTGTGAATTTCTGGCTTCGAATCACGCACGCACACATGCACATACACACACACGTACACACACACGTACACATACACATACATACATATATATACATATAAGCACACACACATACACACACGCACACCACACACGTGTTTGTATGTGTATGTATGTATATATGCATGCATGTGTGTGTGTGTGTGTGTGTGTGTGTGTGTGTGTGTGTGTGTGTGTGTGTGTGTGTGTGTGTGTGTGTGTGTGTGTGTGCAAGCTAAAATCAAGTAGTAGCAGTAGCAGTAGTAGACCCTACCTCAACACTGTTCCTGTGGCACTGTCTTTGATGCAAACCATGCAATGGTGTGCAAGAAGGCAGGCTGTGTGTACGCGACGTCACTGCCAAAATGCTGCAGGAAATATGCCATGATGTCACCACAGAGCCAGCTGTGCTGCCCCTAGACGGCGAGCACTTCACCCACAGAACAGCAAACACATCAAATGATGCCAGAGTGGATGTCAGTGCTGCAGGTTTGCGGACACGTGGGCAGAGGGCTTTCTTCAACATTAGGATAATTGATCCTATGGCAGCATGTCATCGTGAACTGTGTCTCGAGGCTGCACACAAAAGGAATTAACAAGAAAAAAAACACAGACTATCAAGAAAGGATCTAACTTTTGCACCACGTTGGATTCACTGCCTTTGTGTTCACAACATCAGGTGGGACGGGTCCAGAGGCGAGCATATTCTCTCGAGACTGGCAGAGATTCTTTCTAAGAAGCGTCAACGTCAGAGTTCCGTTATGGCCTGGATGAGGTGTCAACTGTCCTACTCCCTTGTGAGGTGTGCACTGCTATGCCTCAGGGGCACAAGACCATCAGCCCTCAGGCCTGTCTCTCTGGCAGGTATGGATTACGAAGCTACTGTGACTGAGTCACATTGACCAGCAACTCCAATAGATTAAAGTTTTTGTTGACACTGTAATAATAAAAAATCTAGTAGTAATAAAGTCTTTTGTGGTTGGTGGGGGCACTCCCCATCCACTCACTCGATGTAGTGCTGTTCTCGGATGCCTGCCCATTCCTCTCTTCCTTTGTTCTTTCTATCGTTCCTCATCTGTCATTTTTTCCTTCATTCATTCCTCTTCCTTCTGTCTACGGGTGACTATACATTGCGTAACAAGCCAGATGGTTTCCTGTACACCAGGAAACCATTTACTACGCTGGGTGGTAACCATACAACCAAATTATGGCGCCTGATGGTTTAGTGGGCAATTAAGGCGCTCCAATCGGATTGAGCCGGTGCAAGTTAATATCCAAGGGATGGTTAGGGTTTAATGCTCACGTAATGCCACTCAGGGATGAGTGAGGCTGGTCATTCTCATCATAAATGTGAGGACCAATTTGCCTAGCTCCAGGCTCCTATGCTCCTCATGGGGCAACACAGGATTAGATGATGAATGAATGAATGAATGATGATAAAGTGTTGGCATATGGTTGGTAAGGACAGTGGCTGGTGTGTTTGGGGCCAACAGATTGTATTATGGTTAGTGATAACCTTCACATTACAACTCCAATGGTGAACTGTATTATGAGGCTGGCTGCTGAGCTGCACGGTATAATTCCCAAATGGATGGAGCTGATTTGCTGGTTGCATTATAGTAGTCTTAAAAAGTGGTGGTGGTGGTGGTGGTGGTGGTGGTGGTAGTAGTAGTAGTAGTTGTAGTAGTGGTAGCAGTAGTAATAGTAGTAGCAGTAGTAGTAGTTGTAGTTTTTTTTATTGTAAGATGCACTCAGCAGGTTGGTGATGTTTGGCTGAATGCAACACATCCAAAGAACATCATTGTATTGCAAATAATTACCAGTAATTCTCAGACATACCATGTTACTTGGACAGGTTGCATTCAGCCATCACCACCAACCTATCAAGTGCATCTTTGCCTCGAAAAAAAAAAAAAGTATAGTAGTTGTAGTTGTAGTAGTAGCAGTTGTAGTAGCAGTAGCAACAGCATCATCAGTAGTAGTAGTAGCAGTCCATCATCACCATCATCATCATCATCATCATCATCACCATCATCATCATCATCATCACCATCATCATCATCATCATCATCATCATCATCATCATCATCATCATCATCATCATCATCATCATCACCATCATCATCATCATCATCATCATCATCACCATCATCATCATCATCACCATCATCATCATCATCATCATCATCATCACCATCATCATCATCATCATCATCATCATCATCATCATCATCATCATCATCATCATCATCATCATCATCATCATCATCATCACCATCACCATCATCATCATCATCATCATCACCATCATCATCATCATCATCATCATCATCATCATCATCATCACCATCATCATCATCATCATCATCATCACCATCATCATCATCATCATCATCATCATCATCATCATCACCATCATCATCATCATCATCATCATCATCATCATCATCATCATCACCATCATCATCATCATCATCATCATCATCATCATCATCACCATCATCATCATCATCATCATCATCATCATCATCATCATCATCATCATCATCATCACCATCATCATCATCATCATCATCATCATCATCATCATCATCATCATCATCATCATCATCATCATCATCACCATCATCATCATCATCATCATCACCATCATCATCATCACCATCATCATCATCATCATCATCATCATCATCATCATCATCACCATCATCATCATCATCATCATCATCATCATCACCATCATCATCATCATCATCACCATCATCATCATCATCATCATCATCATCATCATCATCATCATCATCATCATCATCATCATCATCGTCACCATCATCATCTTCTTTTCTTCCTCTTCCTTCTCTTCTTCCCTGTCTTCTTCTTCTTCTCTTCTTCTTTCTTCTTCTTCCTCCTCCTCTTCTCCGTCTTCTTCCTCCTCCTCTTCTCCGTCTTCTTGCTCTTCTCATTCCTCCTCTTCTCCGTCTTCTTGCTCTTCTCATTCCTCCTCTTCTCCGTCTTCTTGCTCTTCTCATTCCTCCTCTTCTCCGTCTTCTTGCTCTTCTCATTCCTCCTCTTCTCCGTCTTCTTGCTCTTCTCATTCCTCCTCTTCTCCGTCTTCTTGCTCTTCTCATTCCTCCTCTTCTCCGTCTTCTTGCTCTTCTCATTCCTCCTCTTCTCCGTCTTCTTGCTCTTCTCATTCCTCCTCTTCTCCGTCTTCTTGCTCTTCTCATTCCTCATCTTCTTCGTATTCTTCTTCTCTTTCTTCCTCTTGAATGCTAAGTTGTAAGAAGAGATTAACACCGAACGATGCTAGTCACGAAGAAGTGCTATGGAAAGGACAGAGAGGCTTAGTAGCGTATTGTCCTTTGCCTGTGAGCTACGTGAAATAAACTGCAAAAGGACGGAAATCTGAGCCAAGTTAAGGTGAAAGGCCTGTAGCACATCAACACTAAATGATGCTAGTCACGAAGAAGTGCAGTGAACACTATGGAAGGCCTTAGTTTTGTCCTCTCTCTCTCTCTCTCTCTCTCTCTCTCTCTCCTTTTTTTGTTCATCTTGTTCACTCTCAACTGATATGACAGACAGACAGACAGACAGACAGAGAAAGAATGATCATGGGATGGAAGAAGTTAATAATAATCTGACTCACTTTCTCACGAGAGAGAGAGAGAGAGAGAGAGAGAGAGAGAGAGAGAGAGAGAGAGAATCATGGGATGGAAGAAGTTAATAATAATGACTCACGAGAGAGAGAGAGAGAGAGAGAGAGAGAGAATCATGGGATGGAAGAAGTTAATAATAATCTGACTTACTTTCTCACGAGAGAGAGAGAGAGAGAGAGAGAGAGAGAGAGAGGCGTCGTAGGATAGAAAGAGTTAATATTCTGACTCACTTTCTCACTATCTTTCACGCCAGTCATTCTTATTCTTTCCTCTCACTCCCGCGTTTCGGCCTCTCCTCTTTCAATCTTTTCTTCATCTCATTCATTTTAATTCTCTCTCTCTCTCTCTCTCTCTCTCAGCAATGCGGGGCTTCACCACGGTGTTGCCATACGCAGGGCTGCAAATATCCCTACATGCTTCAAAACCTTATCCCATCTATCCCTTCCCCAAACTCCTCAACTCACCAATAGACACTCACGATAGATCCAAATAGATAAATAGACACCAGCGGATAGATACAAAAGGCTGATAAAGAGTGAGAAAAGGGAAAATAGTAAAGAGGCAGTAGGCGGAGCAATATGGCTGCCGCGGCTGTGTTTACACTGGCTCAGCCAATCAGCGTCCGCCTCCCTCTGCCCTTAGCACCAGCCGCCCTCTGATTGGCTGGCAGCTGTGAGGCCAGGGAGGAGGCAGGGAGGGGAGTACAATAATAATAATAATAATAATAATAATAATAATAATAATGTTTATTTCCACAAACAGTGGTGATCCATATAACAATATCAATTATGTATACAGTAATAGCACAGTGTAGACGTGAAAATTATACACTGAAGGTATAAGTGTCAGGGAGTAAATATAATAAAAAAGGATATAATTATCAATATACTAAATGTCATTACATATCCTATTTCAAATTGATGCTTGTGAATTATTACAGAATATTTTTGCCTCATATTTTACTGGTTTATTATTGTTTAGCGTTATACAGTCAGATTATTGAGGGGTGTTTAGTGACTGTTAAGTGTAATTGTGAAAGTGTGTAAACTGTGTAATTCCTTGACATTTTCTGGCAGGTGGTTGCATATCTTTGGCCCTGTTACTGCTAAGGATCTTGCACCTGAGTCGGTATTAACCTTAGCAACGAACAGATTATTGTTTGGTCTAGTAATACTTTGTGTCATGTTGTGTACCGATGGAAAAGACAGGAGACAGTCAGGGTAGAGATTAGCTGGATATTGGAAGACTGTGACAGCGATGGAAAAGACAGGAGACAGTCAGGGTAGAGATTAGCTGGATATTGGAAGACTGTGACAGCGATGGGAAGGAAGACAGGAGACAGTGACAGCGATGGAAAAGACAGGAGACAGTCAGGGCAGAGATTAGCTGGATATTGGAAGACTGTGACAGCGATGGAAAAGACAGGAGACAGTCAGGGTAGAGATTAGCTGGATATTGGAAGACTGTGACAGCGATGGAAAAGACAGGAGACAGTGACAGCGATGGAAAAGACAGGAGACAGTCAGGGTAGAGATTAGCTGGATATTGGAAGACTGTGACAGCTGTGTCAAACGGGCAGGACATGTCATGGGTAATGCAAGGGGCAGGACATGTCATGGGTAATGCAAGGGGCAGGACATGTCATTGGTAATGCAAGGGGCAGGACATGTCATGGGTAATGCAAGGGCAGGACATGTCATGGGTAATGCAAGGGGCAGGACATGTCATGGGTAATGCAAGGGGCAGGACATGTCATGG
>NW_027643737.1:190000-200000 GCF_032717465.1 Coenobita brevimanus | reverse complement strand
TGAGTGAGTGAGTGAATAAGAGAGTGAGTGAGTGAGTGAATAAGAGAGTGAGTGAGTGAGTGAGTGAATAAGAGAGTGAGTGAGTGAGTAAGAGAGTGAGTGAGTGAGTGAGTGAATATGAGAGTGAGTGAGTGAGTGAGTAAGAGAGTGAGTGAGTGAGTAAGAGAGTGAGTAAGAGAGTGAGTGAGTGAGTGAGTGAGTGAGTAAGAGAGTGAGTGAGTGAGTGAGTGAGTAAGAAAGTGAGTGAGTAAGAGAGTGAGTGAGTGAGTGAGTAAGAGAGTGAGTGAGTGAGTGAGTGAATATGAGAGTGAGTGAGTGAGTGAGTGAGTAAGAGAGTGAGTGAGTGAGTAAGAGAGTGAGTGAGTGAGTGAGTGAGTGAGTAAGAGAGTGAGTGAGTGAGTGAGTGAGTAAGAGAGTGAGTGAGTAAGAGAGTGAGTGAGTGAGTGAGTGAATATGAGAGTGAGTGAGTGAGTGAGTGAGTGAGTAAGAGAGTGAGTGAGTGAGTGAATATGAGAGTGAGTGAGTGAGTGAATAAGAGAGTGAATGAGTGAGTGAGTAAGAGAGTGAGTAAGTGAGTGAGTAAGAGAGTGAGTGAGTAAGAGAGTGAGTGAGTGAGTGAATTAGAGAGTGAGTGCGTGAGTGAGTGAGTGAGTGAATAAAAGAGTGAGTGAGTGAATAAAAGAGTGAGTGAGTGAGTGAATAAGAGAGTGAGTGAGTGAGTGAGTGAGTGGGTGAGTAAGTGAGCGAGTATCATCATCATCATCACCACCACCACCACCACTATGCAGCTCCTACACAAGTGTGACTAAGTCAAAGTGTTAGTCATATTCCCACTGGTTGGGGAGACACCCAAGCACCTTTCCTTACCAGTTTATTTCAACATATATCAACGTTCTCCTGTTTATGGTCACAAACTGCCACCGTTCACACATCAGTAAGAGAAAGACAAGAGTTGTGTAAGGTCAGCAAAACCCATCACTGGGCCTCAGGTGCTGGACTGCCTCCTGTGCTAAACACCACTGCCCACTACTAACCAAGGCTCTCTCATTTACCTGATCTATTATCCCTTCCCTGCTTTCTTGTCTACAGGAGCATATTGGCGGCAGATCACCATCCTCCTTTCAGGGGATGCTGACCACCAGTCCCCTGAGTTCATATCTAGCTGAGTGAAGTGAAAACAATACATGAAGCTAAATGCTGAAGGATTTAATCACTCAGTTCAAAATAATGATGCCATCCTTTTTCTGAAGGAATCCCCAAACTGAGGTGAGCCATGCTACTGTACACATGGCTTGTATTCTCATCAATTAAGCAAGCTCCCTAGCCCTTAGCTAGTTATTTTTGGATACAGCGGGGTAATAGGATTATGTACATTTTGTAGGAAGAGTATGGTGATATTTAAATAATTCAAGGGGTAATAAGCATCTGGTAGCACTCATGACTGGAATGTCACTCAGCCATATTGCACAACTTCGGCCTATCAGAATTCTTTCATTCCCCGAACTGCATCTCTCTGGAACTCACTTCCCCAGAGTTGTTTCCCTCCAAACTTCAACCTACAGCTGTTCAGGTCCAACTGTTACAGATATTTTATGAATGGAGGACACCAGTAATCTGGTGGATGGATTATTTTTTTTATTCGTTTTTCCTTCCTCTGTTCTGTTATTTTAAAAAATAAATAAATAAATTGCTTGGGAAGAGGTGTTAGGGAGCTGCCTTAACTGAACAGAGCACCAGCCATGAGTTAAAAAACTGGCTAAGCACTGAGTCAAGAGAAGAACATAACAGAGGATAACTGAAGAAGGTTGGCAGACAAAAGCACAGACTGGCAGAACACAGCACATAAAGAACATAACAGAAGAAGGAGGCAGACACAAGCATATAAACACAGAATGACACTGACAGAACACAGCACATAAAGAACATAACAGAAGAAGGTTGGCAGACACAAGCACATAAACACAGAATGACACTGACAGAACACAGCACATAAAGAACATAACAGAAGAAGGAGGCAGACACAAGCATATAAACACAGAATATGACACTGACAGAACACAGCACATAAAGAACATAACAGAAGAAGGAGGCAGACACAAGCATATAAACACAGAATATGACACTGACAGAACACAGCACATAAAGAACATGAAAGTGTAGCTACAAAAACCTGGAAGAACAAAGAACGTAACTATGAACTAGCAAGTTTAACTGCAGAAGGCTGTGTGATCTGGGAGCAGGGCAATGAAATGGCAGAGGGACAGGGTGACATGGAGGCCATTTATTATAAGGACGCAAATGCAATATCCATCCAAGAACTAAACCTCCACTCTCTTCCCCGCACCTTGCTGGGTGAGGGGTAGTCTACCGTCAAGGGAACATCGGTTCACAGAGCAGGACGGGCCAGCAGGGGCGGTTGTTTGCCAGTGGCCAAGGCCAGAGACACTGTGGTTACTGAACAACAAGTGTGTCGTAAAGCAAGTGATGATGGTGATGATGATAACGATGATGATGATGATGGTGATGATGATGATGATAAGTATTGTTATTTGTCGCAGTAGTAGTAGCAGTATTTTTATTATTATTATTATTATTATTATTATTATTATTATTACCCTTCCTTAGGGTGGGAAAGGAGGTCCGGATGATGATGATGATGATGATGATGATGATGATGATGATGATGGTGATGATGATGATGATGATGATGATGATGGTGATGATGATGATGATGATGATGATGATGATGATGATGATGATGATGATGATGGTGATGGTGAAGATGATGATGATGATGATGATGATGATAAAAGAAAGAAGAGTTTAGAATTCCCCTGATTCACAAACCTTTGATCATTGCTCTGTCTTAACCCAGATTTATTTTACTAAGAAAAACCATTACAGGAGTCTTCAGTATGATCTGATGGCACGTAATGTAGGTGACATGGGAGACTTCGTAGTGCATCTTCCTGACCGATTTATTCTTATTACATATTACCTTTCTCCAGTATAATATTTACACCGTTTAAATATGGACAATGTTTATATCAGTAACATACAAGATACTTAGATATAACGTGCGGAATGAATCGCTATGAGAAAGGTTTTACGGAATCTCCAAAACGAATTAGAATATCGCCTTATACTCGAAGATACTGAGGTGTAGTGTCCAAAATAAGTCGCCAATATACAGGTGTTACGGAATAGCCATAGCTAATTAGAATGTTACCTTATTTCCCAGGTTAATTGGTGTCATATCCGCCTAATTTTGTACATCATCCTGTGCAGTAATTATCCTTTTTTAAATTAACCCCTTCGCCACAACGACCCATTTTACCTGCGTCGCTTGATGGCCAGGTATATGGAAGTAGTGAGTTTTTATTCCCTTGTTGCTGAAGTTTATTGTTATTTTTGTCGTGTTTTTTCTTTGCCATTTTCCTGGCTGTCTTTCGTCGTTGTTCTTGACCCTTTTCTCCTTTTTACATGCTGTTTTCCTCTGCTTTCCCTGCTGTTTTCCTCTGCTTTCCCTGCTGTTTTCCTCTGCTTTCCCTGCTGTTTTCCTCTGCTTTCCCTGCTGTTTTCCTCTGCTTTCCCTGCTGTTTTCCTCTGCTTTCCCTGCTGTTTTCCTCTGCTTTCCCTGCTGTTTTCCTCTGCTTTCCCTGCTGTTTTCCTCTTCTTTCCTTCCTCTTCCTTCCTTCCTGTTTTGCTCTTCTTTTCTTGCTGTTTTCCTCTTGTTAGGGGAGATAGGGTTGATTTATGTCTTCACCACGCACACTTGCTTTGCCCATGTCTCTTCATCCATCCATCCATCCATCCATCCATCCATCCATCCATCTTCTAATTTTTGTTTTTCTTTTTGTCTCCATCAAGACCATAGGGACCCGGGGATAGGCTGCTCACTCTAGACATTTAAGGCGAGGTTGACCAGCCTCACTCGCCCCTTAGTTGCAGTCTGTGAGCAGTAAACTCCAGCGAACCTCCTCCACTCCACCCACCCCTCCCACTGCTCTCTACACTCCCGACCCACTCTTCGCCCACCCCACCCACTCCTGTACGCCCACCACACCCACTGATCTCCTTCCATCCCAATTTTTTCATCCACTCCAACGCTTAGGGCTTTTAAGCGGCATTGTGACTTCAACCCTTTCACCATTCACACCGCGTCTCATATAAATAAATAATAACAAAGTAGGAAGAAAAATGACGTTGCCGAACTGAAGATATTAGAATTATTCCCAACACTGGCCACCTTTCCCTCGGGCGCCCACAAGAGGGTTCATGGAGAACTGCCTGACACTCTTAACATTAACTTCCGCAGCATTTGTCGTCTGGCCTGGCTTTCTGAGGTGTGAGCGGGTGAAGGCTCTATATAAGTATGAGATACCACTTAGCATTATTAAAGAGGGTGTTTTAAGTACCAAGTAATATTTTGTCCGTCTTTGTCCCCTAAATATTTCTCGTACTTATATGTTTTTCTCCTCGCAGTTTTAATACTTTCATTCCCCCATCTTCCCTAGTGACGAGTGTGTATCTAACTGAGGGGAAGTAACAGGAGCCCGAGAGTTAATATCTATCCTTATGTGTCTATCTAGCTGTCTGTCAGTCTGTCTATTTATCTGTCTGTATATGCTGCGTTTCTCACCCTTCAGTCTTTCGGTACCTTCTTGTCTCCTCACTACCCTTGCTGTCTAATCATTCCTCTTCCTGTCTCCTCACCTCCCTTGCTGTCTAATCATTCCTCTTCCTGTCTCCTCACCTCCCTTGCTGTCTAATCATTCCTCTTCCTGTCTCCTCACCTCCCTTGCTGTCTAATCATTCCTCTTCCTGTCTCCTCACCTCCCTTGCTGTCTAATCATTCCTCTTCCTGTCTCCTCACCTCCCTTGCTGTCTAATCATTCCTCTTCCTGTCTCCTCACCTCCCTTGCTGTCTAATCATTCCTCTTCCTTTCTCCTCACTTCCCTTGCTGTTTAGTCATTCCTCTTCCTGTTTTCCCTCGGCGGCGGCCATTCTTTCCTAACTCGTCTTCACTCCCCCTTGCTATTTTATCGTTCCTTGTCTGCCCTCCTCAGTAATTAATTCATCGTAGTCGCTTCTCCCTTGGTTCCATATAACGCTGGACAATAATGCTCAGTTGACAGCGAGTCATAGTTACCTGAGAGTGTTAACTTTTACCATTAAGTCTCTCATACTTGCTCATTTTTAGCATTATATTTCATCCATCAAATTTGCTTCAAAAATTAGCATTATATTTCATCCAGCGCCAAATCATTTTAGTCAGCTGCGTGAGTCATAGGAGCCCGAATGGTAATCTATCTATCTATTGCCAGGCGCCTTAATCCCGTAAGGGGTGGCCACAAACAAATCGCCTCCATGTCGCCCTGTCCCCCGCCATTTCACTGCCCTGAATGTTAATAATACGCAATAAATAAATAAATAAATACATAAATAAATAAATATAAGGTAATGTCAGAATAATAAATGGAAAGAACGACATTTTGAAAGCGCGTAAAAAGTTGTCCATTCCAGAAAAAAGAAAATACATAACTAGTGCCATTAACTTTCACACGGTTGGGACAGCTTTAGATCCTGCTAACGTATTTTTTCACCTCTCAACAGCACTTCTTCGTGACTAACATCATATTCTACTGTTTATCCATCACTAGAATTCGGCAGTGAAGATTGGGAGATGACTTTTTAGGCTGTGTTGTGTTTGTAGAAGTAGTTGTAGAAGACAGTCGCTTCTGTATCCTCCCCACAGCACTTCTTTGTGATTAGCAGCACTTCTTCGTGACTAGTATTCTGCTGTTTGACTATTGTTATTACTTCTCACTAAAGATAGAGAGATGGCAATTTTAGGCCAAGTTATATTTAAAAGAGAGTATAATTAAAGTGAACATAGTAATTCTCTCACCCTCCATTCACGCCACCTCACCTCTCTGTCATCTAATCGCTTCCTATATGCCCTCCTTCTGGTCCCTGCTGCTTCCATTACAACTCTCATCTCCTCCTGCATTCCATTCCCCTCTCCTTCTCTACACACAGCTACACACTCACCCCTTCTCCTCACTACACACACCTTCCCCTCTCCTTCACTACACACACACACCTTCCCCTCCCCTTCACTACACACACACACCTACACACGCACCCCTTCCCCTCACTACACACACATACTCGCACCCCTTCCCCTCTTTACACACAGCTACACATGCACCCATTCCCCTCTTCTTCACTACACACACATCCCTTCCCCTCTCCTTCCCTACACACACCTACACACGCATCCCTCCCGTCTTCTTCACTACACACACGCCTACACACGCACCTTACCCTGTCTCACACCCCAGGCCCTTCTTACCACTGTCTCTCTCCCCCACTCTTGTAAATGCAATGTGTCCCAGCATGTTGGAATTATCGGGACTTGAATTTGACTTTATAGTAGCTAGCTTTATTGAATTTGGCTGTATAGAATTTAGCTGTTATGGATTTGGCTGTATAGAATTTAGCTTTTATGGATTTGGCTGTATAGAATTTGGCTGTGTAGAATTTGGCTGTATAGAATTTGGCTGTATAGAATTTGGCTGTGTAGAATTTGGCTGTATAGAATTTGGCTGTATAGAATTTGGCTGTATAGAATTTGGCTGTGTAGAATTTGGCTGTATAGAATTTGGCTGTGTAGAATTTGGCTGTATAGAATTTGGCTGTATAGAATTTGGCTGTATAGAATTTGGCTGTATAGAATTTGGCTGTATAGAATTTGGCTGTGTAGAATTTGGCTGTATAGAATTTGGCTGTATAGAATTTGGCTGTGTAGAATTTGGCTGTGTAGAATTTGGCTGTGTAGAATTTGGCTGTGTAGAATTTGGCTGTGTATAAATTGACTTGATAGAATTTAGCTTTGTAGGTTTTGGCTGTATAGAATTTGACTTTACAGAATTTAACTTTGTAGAATTTGACTTCCTTTTGGTCAGTTCTTTCTTTCTTTTTTTCTTTCTTCTGTCTTTGTGTCTTTCTTTCTCTCTGTCTTTATTTCTTTAACAATTTCTGCCGGCTCTCAGTAAGGGATTATTTCTCTCTCCATATAAATCATACCGTTATATAGATAGATGCAAAAATAAATAGATGCAAATATAGATAGATGCAAATATAAATAGTGGCAAAAATACATAGATGCAAATATAGATAGATGCAAAATAGATAAAGATTTATAAACGGGCTCTATCACACGCGCCAAATCTTCACCATCGCTCAAAATACGACAAAGGAAAATACTGGCAAGAATATTCCTCTGCTGCTGATCCCCTCATGGTAAATATCGGTTAAGATCCTTCATGAATACTTCCCTCGCCTCTCTCTCTCTCTCTCTCTCTCTCTCTCTCTCTCTCTCTCTCTCAGGAAATTGGGATACGACCTTGGTACAAAATTAATCCGTCTGTGAGTATCAGTCGTGACACCGGCGAGAGAGAGAGAGAGAGAGAGAGAGAGAGAGAGAGAGAGAGAGAGAGAGAGAGAGAGAGAGAGAGAGAGAACTGTGTGTGTGTGTGTGTGTGTGTGTGTGTGTGTGTAAAAAATGATAACAGCTGCGAACGCCCATGACACGACTTGTAACTGTGTGTGTGTGTGTGTGTGTGTGTGTGTGTGTGTGTGTGTGTGTGTGTGTGTGTGTGTGAGAGAGAGAGAGAGAGAGAGAGAGATAGGATGGTAGTAAACAGAGATAGCCTACCCCCGCACTGCATTGCTTCTGCCCTGACCTGAGCTGCCAGGGGTCAGGGACTTACGGTAGCTCCGAATAACACCTCCCTCGTTGAGCTGATGGGGCTGCGGTGTGTCCCGGGTTCGTCTTCTCATCGGTTCAGGAAGCTCCGTAGCACTTCTTCCTTGGCGATTTATTTTTGGAGACGACAAGCTAATACTAATCTGTATGTTATTTATGGTGAGTATGGTAATATTGGAAGGATTTATGTAACACAGGAGAGGAAAGTAAGGTGTTAAAAGGAAAATAAATCGCTTAGGAAAAGGGGTTAGGGAGCTTCCTTACCAGACGAGAATACGGATCCTGGTGGCATAAATAGAACAGATAAAAGGGTTTGGGATCTTCGTCATGGCAGAGCAACTGGGGTAGATTACACTTACACTCTGGTTAGTGAGGTCATACACGGTACAGTCCAGTGTTGCCGTAGCGCCCAGAAACACCTCCCTGCTTGCGTTGGTGGGGGCCAGGTGGGGGTCGGGTGCATCCTCGTGGTGGTGGTGGGTGTGGTGAGTGTGGTCGTAGTGGGACTCTGACACACTCACGAACTCCAGCCTCTTACTTATTCCCGACAGCAGCTGAGACGAGGGTAGCGACACTGCCACACTGCTTCTCACTGCCACGTCTGCGGAAAAAGAAGATATCGTCATCATCATAATTTTACTCCTCAAGACTGAGGTGAGGGACAGATGATACAGTAGAATTATGTGTTGGACAGTAGGAACACCCACCAAGCCACTCACTGCAGCGTCAAGGAAATAACTATAAGACAACCCTTTCCCACCCAGTACCTCTACCACCAGACCAGCAGGCGTTAGGCCGGTTCACACGAGCAAAATCGCGGCCGTTTTTTGCCGGAATTCGCTTCCCGGTAGAAATTCCGGCCGCTTTTTTCGCCGGTATGGAGAGACCGACATGTCGGGGTTTTTGCCGGAATCGGGAGAAAGAAGCCGGGCCGATTTAAATGGAAGCACCGAACAAGGCAAAGCTGTGGGAACGAAGACGAATACGACATCTTGTTTACACTACTACCACAACTAATCTCACTTTAACGTTCATTCCAGTGTGGGTGTATCTGATATAAAAGTATGATTATTTAAGTATGAGTTAAAGGTAATGAGTTGAAGGTAAAGGAGTCTTGTACATGATTTTATGCTTAAGAAAATTTATGCATACGGCCCCTGAAGCCCTCGGAAAGCTGAGTGGCAGTAAAGGCCTATTCACAGGAGCTAAATCGCGGCCGTGAGGGCTCATCTTGAAGTTGGAAAAGTGCAAGAGCTGCACACCTACTACGAGTACGGTGGTCCATCTTTGTAAACACTGTTGCCGCGTTCCTGCCTCTGCAGTCCCCGTACCTGTCAACACCTTTCCGGGAGAAAGGCCCAAAACCGCCATTTTTTCCCCGCAAATCGGCGAAAAAAACGGCCGCGATTCAGCTCGTGTGAACCGGCCTTTTAGAGTACAGTAGAAGTATTAATTCAGGGGTAAAGATTCTCCCATCTCGCTTCTGACAGCCACTGTTGGTAAGAGAGATTGAAATATACGCAGTGCATATATATATATATATATATATATATATATATATATATATATATATATATATATATATATATATATATGTTTTTTTTTTGTGTGTGTGTGTAATCAAAAACAGAGGATCAATCCTACAAACTTCTGCTCTCTCAAAGAGAGTTAAGCAAAAGAAATTCATAATCAAGTTTGTTTTTTAACCGGAATTTAAGTCAAGGTGGTCATTAAATATTCTAAAAATACACACTAGTTTCCAGACCTCCTTAGGAAAATACAGCATCCTTGAGACTAAGCATTGCAGTATTGGCTGATTCAAGGGGAGACTCACCAACATTGTCACAGATACTTTCAGCTTGAGATTCTCTAACGCAGGCAAGGGATAGCCAATGTTCTCATTCAATTTTCATATATTGTGGTGGGTGTGAGACCGTGTGACCCTGTTTCCCGCCAGTTGGCTTCCCTGTTACCCTGCCAGCCTCCCACCACTCCCCAGCACCCCCTCCCCCCAAGTCATCGTTCCCATTTCTCGCCCCCTCACGTCTCTGCTCTCCCCCCCCCCTCACTCATCCTTGCCTCTCACCTCTCTGCCCCACATCCTAGCCCCCCACACTTCCCTATCTACCCTTCCTTGCCCCCCACACCTCCCTGTCTCCCTTTCCTTGCCCCAACACCTCCCTGTCTCCCTTTCCTTGCCCCCCACACCTCCCTGTCTCCCATTC
>NW_027643737.1:180000-185000 GCF_032717465.1 Coenobita brevimanus | reverse complement strand
TGAACAGGTTGATATGTTAACCTGATACTATCTACCATAACATGGATAATAAACACATATCACTTTTAACCCTCTGTGATCTATCAAAAGCTTTCGATAGTGTCAGCCATTCCATTCTGCTCAATAAACTCAGTAAAGCCAGTGTTGATAACTTCTGCTTTGACAGCTGCCTTAATGACAGAACACAATCTACATCCAAAACATCAAATCCTCCAAATCCAATGTCACCTATGGGGTACCCCAAGGCTCAGTTCTTGGTCCTATACTATTCAGTAACTATGTCAACGATCTCTCAGCAAATCTTAACGACTGTGTGTTAGGGCAATATGCTGATGACACTCAGTTGCTTCACAGTGGCAAACTAGATTCTCTCCAGGATATATTGCACAAAGCAGAGCAAACACTGAATATAGCCAGGGAATATTTCATTATAAACGGTCTTCTCCTAAATACCAGTAAAACGCAATGTATCTTTTTAGGTGCAGGCCAATGATCTCACTAATACCACCTAACACTACTGTTGGATTTGGCGACACAGCAGTTCAAGCCAGCACTGATGTACAAGCCTTAGGTATATATATGGATTGCTAATACCACCTAACACTACCACCTAACACTACAACCTAACACTACCAACTAACACTACTGTTGGATTTGGCGACACAGCAGTTCAAGACAGCACTGATGTACAAAACTTAGGTATATATATGGATTGCTAATACCACCTAACACTACCACCTAACACTACAACCTAACACTACCAACTAACACTACTGTTGGATTTGGCGACACAGCAGTTCAAGCCAGCACTGATGTACAAAACTTAGGTATATATATGGATTGCTACATGACCTTTGATGAGCATGTAAATGACCTTAACAAAAAGTACTGGGCATATTAGTGTATATTAACAGGATAAAAGATGGCTTTGACAAAGACACTCGACACATCATAGTGCAGGCACTGGCCCTAAGTATGTGGCACTGCAGGCACTGGCACTAAGTATACTACGGCAGTGTAATATGTGGCACTGCAGGCACTGGCTCTAAGTATCCTAAACTACGGCAGTGTAATATGTGGCACTGCAGGCACTGGCACTAAGTATACTACGGCAGTGTAATATGTGGCATTGCAGGCACTGGCACTAAGTATCCTAAACTACGGCAGTGTAATATGTGGCATTGCAGGCACTGGCACTAAGTATCCTAAACTACGGCAGTGTAATATGTGGCACTGCAGGCACTGGCACTAAGTATCCTAAACTACGGCAGTGTAATATGTGGCACTGCAGGCACTGGCACTAAGTATCCTAAACTACGGCAGTGTAATATGTGGCACTGCAGGCACTGGCACTAAGTATCCTAAACTACGGCAGTGTAATATGTGGCACTGCAGGCACTGGCACTAAGTATCCTAAACTACGGCAGTGTAATATGTGGCACTGCAGGCACTGGCACTAAGTATACTACGGCAGTGTAATATGTGGCACTGCAGGCACTGGCACTAAGTATCCTAAACTACGGCAGTGTAATATGTGGCACTGCAGGCACTGGCACTAAGTATACTACGGCAGTGTAATATGTGGCACTGCAGGCACTGGCACTAAGTATCCTAAACTACGGCAGTGTAATATGTGGCACTGCAGGCACTGGCACTAAGTATCCTAAACTACGGCAGTGTAATATGTGGCACTGCAGGCACTGGCACTAAGTATCCTAAACTACGGCAGTGTAATATGTGGCACTGCAGGCACTGGCACTAAGTATCCTAAACTACGGCAGTGTAATATGTGGCACTGCAGGCACTGGCACTAAGTATCCTAAACTACGGCAGTGTAATATGTGGCACTGCAGGCACTGGCACTAAGTATACTACGGCAGTGTAATATGTGGCACTGCAGGCACTGGCACTAAGTATACTACGGCAGTGTAATATGTGGCACTGCAGTACATCTGGCACTTTCACGTGTACAGAAACTACACTACTGCTGAAGTTGTCGATGGAAAAGCCAGGAAGTCTGACCAGGTACTGGTATCACTAAGTACTGTACTGTACGGCAGTGTACTGTACTGCAGGCACTGGCACTAAGTATACTGTACCATGTACTGTACTGTACCATGTACTGTACTGTACCATGTACTGTACTGTACCATGTACTGGTACGAAGTATACTACGGCAGTGTAATATGTGGCACTGCAGGCACTGGCACTAAGTATACTACGGCAGTGTAATATGTGGCACTGCAGGCACTGGCACTAAGTATACTACGGCAGTGTAATATGTGGCACTGCAGGCACTGTGCACTGTAAACTGTACTGTACGGCAGTGTAATATGTGGCACTGCAGGCACTGTACTGTAAGTACTGTACTGTACGGCATGTACTGTAATATGTACTGCAGGCACTGGCACTGTACTACGGCAGTGTAATATGTGGCACTGCAGGCACTGGCACTGTACTGTACGGCACTGTAATATGTGGCAATGCAGGCACCGGCACACCTCTACTACGGCAGTGTAATATGTGGCACTGCAGGCACTGGCACTAAGTATACTACGGCAGTGTAATATGTGGCACTGCAGGCATGCACTAAGTACTGTACGGCATGTACTGTACTGTACTGGCACTAAGTATACTACGGCTGTACTGTACTGTACCATGTACTGTACTGTACTGTACCATGTACTGTACTGTACTGTACCATGTACTGTACTGTACCATGTACTGTACTGTACCATGTACTGTACTGTACTGTACCATGTACTGTACTGTACCATGTACTGTACTGTACCATGTACTGTACTGTACTGTACCATGTACTGTACTGTACTGTACCATGTACTGTACTGTACTGTACCATGTACTGTACTGTACTGTACCATGTACTGTACTGTACCATGTACTGTACTGTACTGTACCATGTACTGTACTGTACCATGTACTGTACTGTACTGTACCATGCACTGTACTGTACCATGTACTGTACTGTACCATGTACTGTACTGTATCATGTACTGTACCATGTACTGTACCATGTACTGTACTGTACTGTACCATGTACTGTACTGTACCATGTCACTGCAATGTTAACACAACTGTAATGGCTAAACACACCAAACAAGATAAAGTTGGACACAGCTGTCACAGTCTTCCAATATCCAGCTAATCTCTACCCTGACTGTCTCCTGTCTTTTCCATCGCTGTCACAGTCTTCCAATATCCAGCTAATCTCTACCCTGACTGTCTCCTGTCTTTTCCATCGCTGTCACAGTCTTCCAATATCCAGCTAATCTCTACCCTGACTGTCTCCTGTCTTTTCCATCGCTGTCACAGTCTTCCAATATCCAGCTAATCTCTACCCTGACTGTCTCCTGTCTTTTCCATCGCTGTCACAGTCTTCCAATATCCAGCTAATCTCTACCCTGACTGTCTCCTGTCTTTTCCATCGCTGTCACAGTCTTCCAATATCCAGCTAATCTCTACCCTGACTGTCTCCTGTCTTTTCCATCGCTGTCACAGTCTTCCAATATCCAGCTAATCTCTACCCTGACTGTCTCCTGTCTTTTCCATCGCTGTCACAGTCTTCCAATATCCAGCTAATCTCTACCCTGACTGTCTCCTGTCTTTTCCATCGCTGTCACAGTCTTCCAATATCCAGCTAATCTCTACCCTGACTGTCTCCTGTCTTTTCCATCGCTGTCACAGTCTTCCAATATCCAGCTAATCTCTACCCTGACTGTCTCCTGTCTTTTCCATCGCTGTCACAGTCTTCCAATATCCAGCTAATCTCTACCCTGACTGTCTCCTGTCTTTTCCATCGCTGTCACAGTCTTCCAATATCCAGCTAATCTCTACCCTGACTGTCTCCTGTCTTTTCCATCGCTGTCACAGTCTTCCAATATCCAGCTAATCTCTACCCTGACTGTCTCCTGTCTTTTCCATCGCTGTCACAGTCTTCCAATATCCAGCTAATCTCTACCCTGACTGTCTCCTGTCTTTTCCATCGCTGTCACAGTCTTCCAATATCCAGCTAATCTCTACCCTGACTGTCTCCTGTCTTTTCCATCGCTGTCACTGTCTCCTGTCTTTTCCATCGCTGTCACAGTCTTCCAATATCCAGCTAATCTCTACCCTGACTGTCTCCTGTCTTTTCCATCGCTGTCACAGTCTTCCAATATCCAGCTAATCTCTACCCTGACTGTCTCCTGTCTTTTCCATCGCTGTCACTGTCTCCTGTCTTTTCCATCGCTGTCACAGTCTTCCAATATCCAGCTAATCTCTACCCTGACTGTCTCCTGTCTTTTCCATCGCTGTCACAGTCTTCCAATATCCAGCTAATCTCTACCCTGACTGTCTCCTGTCTTTTCCATCGCTGTCACTGTCTCCTGTCTTTTCCATCGCTGTCACAGTCTTCCAATATCCAGCTAATCTCTACCCTGACTGTCTCCTGTCTTTTCCATCGGTACACAACATGACACAAAGTATTACTAGACACAAAAATAATCTGTTCGTTGCTAAGGTTAATAGCGACTCAGGTGCAAGATCCTTAGCAGTAACAGGGCCAAAGATATGCAACCACCTGCCAGAAAATGTCAAGGAATCACATAGTTTAAACATTTTCAAAAATAGACCTAACAGTCACTTACTAAACACCCTTCAATAATCTTACTGTATAACGCTATACAATAATAAACTAGTAAAATATGAGGCAAAAATGGGATATCATAATTCACAAACATAACACTTTAAAACTTCAAATGTAATGACATTTGATATATTGAGAATTGTACAGTACAATTACAGGTACTGTATACACTTTTGTATTATACTCCCTAACGTATCTACAGCAGTGCTGGGAACGCTTCTAATGAAAAGTAGCGGTGCTCCCATTCCCGTTACTTGCCGAAAAAGTAGTGGCGTTACTGGTTTCGCTACTTGATACGAAATGTAGCGGTGCTGCCGCTCTGCTGCTTTGGATAAGAAAAAGGTATACGAAGGAA
>NW_027643737.1:170000-175000 GCF_032717465.1 Coenobita brevimanus | reverse complement strand
ACTAGGATCCTTTGGGCAGTCCTTCATTTATGCAACTGGTCAACTCTGGAACTGTCTACCTCTGTCTGTATTTCCTGCTTCCTATGATCTCCAGTCTTTCTAAAGCAGTGTGTCCAGGCATCTCGAAATAAACGGATCTTGAATTTGGCTCTCCTTTGTATTTTTCTTTTTCTTTGAAGGAACGGTTTGCAGGCTCCTGGCCTTTGGTTCCTTCTTCCTTGCATTAAAAAAAAAAAATGAGAGGAGCATGTGGAGTTACATGGAGAGACAGACTGACAAATGAGGAAGTGAAGGAGCGTTGTGGTGTGGATGTGGATGTGATAGGAAGCGTTAGGAGAAACACTGAGGTGGTTTGGTCATGTGGAGAGGATGGAGAGTGAGAGACTGACGAGGAGAGTGTATGTGAGTGAGGTGGATGGGAGGAGAGGGAGGGGAAGGCCAAGGATGAGATGGAGGGATGAAGTGAAGAGGTATATGAGAGAGGGGGGTGTGAACTGGGAACAGGGCAGTGAAATGGCTGGGGACAGGGCGATATGGAAGCGATTTGTTTGTGGCCACCCCTTGCAGGATTGAGGCGTGTGGCAATAGGTGGATAGATAGATAGTTATTTATATCTGCCATAGTTAAGTCGTTGACAATGTATGGTTTGTGCATAATACACTAATTTAAAACAAGGAAGAATACGTCGTGGATCAGTGTCTACAAGTACCCAGCTGCCACTATCGCTCTAGCTATCTATCGCCAGACACCATTATCCCGTATCTATCTATCTATCTATCGCCAGACACCATTATCCCGTATCTATCTATCTATCTATCTATCGCCAGACACCATTATCCCGTATCTATCTATCTATCGCCAGACACCATTATCCCGTATCTATCTATCTATCTATCTATCGCCAGACACCATTATCCCGTATCTATCTATCTATCGCCAGACACCATTATCCCGTATCTATCCATCTATCTATCGCCAGACACCATTATCCCGTATCTATCTATCTACCTATCTATCGCCAGACACCATTATCCCGTATCTATCCATCTATCTATCTATCTGTCTATCGTCAGAAGCCACAGTCTCATATCAATCTATCTATCCATCCATCTATCCATCTATCGCCAGACGCAATAATCCCGTATCTATCTATCTATCTATCGCCAGACGCCATAATCCCGTATCTATCTATCTATCTATCTATCTATAGCCAGACACCATAATCCAGTACCTATCGCCAGACGTCATAATCCCATATCTGTCTATCTATGTATCTATCGTCAGACGCCATAATCCCGTAAGGGGTGGGGGTTTGTCTTTGAGTTAGTTGTTTTACGGGGAGGGGCACTAGCCCTTCACCAACCCACTTGTTGACACGTAGGGAACACGAATGGGTTGGTTATATGGTTACCACCCAGCGTTGTAAATGGTTTCCTGGCTTACCGGAAACCATTAGGCTTGTCACTCAATGTAAAGCCACCTGAAAAGGAAAGAAGAGTAATAAAAAGTGACAGAAAAGATGGGAGAAATAGGAAGAGAGGAGGACAGACACAAATAGAGAATGATAAAGGTGAAGAAAGAAGTAGGCAGCACTACATCAAGTGAGTGGATGGTGGTAAGAAATAGGGAACGAGGAGGGCAGACATGGGAATAGACTGATAAAGGTGAAGGAAGAAGTAGGCAGCACTACATCAAGTGAGTGGATGATGATCGCCACCTTGAAATCATATCTATTAATCCTTGAAGTAGTCGGTCACCTCCAATATTTTGCTCAGTTGCCGCTGTGTTGGTCTCGTCATTACCGTATGTGTTGTGTCTTTGGCCTTCTCATATTTACACTGAGTTCGGCAGGTTCCTCGTGCTCCATCTCCTGTTTGGCTTTGTTGAGTGACATGTCTTGATGCTGTGGAGCAGCCAAATAATGCCACTCCTCATGACATCACGAAATAATGCCACTCCTCATGACATCCCGAAATAATGCCACTCCTCATGACATCACGAAATAATGCCACTCCTCATGACATCACTAAATAATGCCACTCCTCATGACATCACTAAATAATGCCACTCCTCATGACATCACCAAATAATGCCACTCCTCATGACATCACCAAATAATGCCACTCCCCATGACAAACCTTGCCCCGGTGTTCTTTTGGCCCCTTGCACTGGTACCCTAAGTGCACCAGTGAAGGGTGTTGCCAGGACTGACGTGTGCACGGGTACTTAGCGTCACCCTCGTTGGATGGCTGCCAGACACTGCCCCTTACTGACGCTATGTTTATTATCATATTCTCTCAGTGGCAACACTTCCAAAATGGCTGGAGTGTCGTAACATGAGCACTGACCCCCTGCTGTGGTGGTAGGTGAACCTCTAGGTCACCCCAGTCCTCTGTGTTCAACCAAGCCACCTCCAGCCCCGTGTGTGCATTGCCTTACATGGCCGTGCACAGTAAACACCCTGGCATGTACTGGTATTGTGATGAGGAGGGGTAGACTGAGATGGTTTGGGTATTTGAGGAGGGTGGAGAATGACAGATGGGTGTAGAAAGTGAGAAGTGTGTTGGAATGATCTCCTGACTGAATGGCTACATCAGACTGGTGGTGTTTGGCGGGAACAAAATTACTTTTATTGCTGTGTGGCATCTACAGTATAAGTGCCATGTCCAGGCCAGCTGTACGGTGCTATCACAGCTTCGTTTTTCGTCTCGTTTCGTTTATAAAGGCTCCATCCTGCTTGCATGCATCGGCCTTGGTCACATAATGGCGGCTTTCCATGATGCTTGATCTCTGGCAGCCTCCCTATCCAGTCCCTTATCCCTGAGGTCACACTCATTGACCTCGCCCCAGGCTTTCTTCGGTCTGCTTCTCGCAACCCTAACCCTGATGTTCACACCTCTCACTTTCTGCTGCCTTATTACTTGGCAAATTATTAACAAGGCAAATGCTAAACACTTGCGGTCATATTAAAAGTGTTCAGGAATGACAAAAGCAAATCTCGCCGCACATCGTGTGTAGGTGAACAGTGAATGAGTTTGGCATAGTATGATGGCCAGCATCACTTCACGATTAGAAATTATAAACGGATGTAATCAATTCGTGCTTAGCCTCTCACTCTCCATCCCCCCAACTTACACCTCCCTCTCCCATACACCTCTCTACTCCATCCCTCCATCTCATCCTCGATCTCCCCCTCCTCTCCCCTCCTCCACCTCATTCACATACACTCTTTTTTCGTGCAGGGATAGACTATCGAATGTATTAGGTACATGGTTAGTCACTTTATTATTTGTCGTGTGTAGATAAACTTATGTCTTTATGTCGCTTAATAAGTTACATTTTAGCATTTACTGAAGATTTATTTGGGTATTTTAATCATTTAACTTCAGTACACACCAATCAGGATATGTTTTATTTCATGATTCATAGTACACCTGCTATACTCATAATACACGAGTATACCATAACATTTGTACAAAAATTACGTTTTCTTTCATTGTGTATTTTACGGTAACGCTGAGACAAATAAGGAAGTAAAGGAGCGTTGTGGTGTTGATGTGGATGTGGAGTTACGTGAAGAGACAGACAGACAAAGGAGTAGCGTAGAGTTGTTGATGTGGATATTGAGTTTGTGAAGACAGACAGACAAATGAGGAAGTAAAGGAGCGTTGTTTTGTTGATGTGGATGTAGAGTTGCGTGGAGAGACAAACAGACAAATGAGAAAGTGAAAAAGCGTTGTGTTGATGTGGATGTGGAGTTACGTGGAGAGGCAGACAGACAAATGAAGAAGTAAAGAAGCGTTGTGGTGTTGATGTGGATGGGGAGTTAACAGAGTTAGAGAGACAATGAGGAAGTGGAAGGTTGTAGTGGTGTTGATGTGGATCTGGAGTTGCATGGAGAGACAGACAGACAAATGAGGAAGTAAAGGAGAGTTATGGTGTTAATGTGGATGTGGAGTTACGTGGAGAGACAGACGAACATATGAGGAAGTGAGGGAGCGTTGTGGTATTGATGTGGATGTGACTGAAAGTGTTGGGAGAAGTACCCTGAGATCATTTGGCCATGTGGAGGTAATGGAGATTGAGAGACTGACTAGGAGAGTGTATGTGAGTGAGGTGCAGCATGAGAAAGGGAGAGGGAGGCCGAGGAAGAGGTGGAGGGATGTGGTGGTGAGAAGAAAGAGGAAAGTGTGAGCAGGAGGGAAGACAGACTGATGCTGAAGGACAAGATGACATGGAAGCTGTTTTTGGCAAAGCACTTCTTCGTGACTAGCATCATATGACACTATACTTCACGTAGCTAAGTGGCAGAATAAGGCAATGATTCGGCTTCACTTACATAGCACTTCTTCGTGACTAGCATCGTATTCCAGTGTTAATCTTTTGTTATGTCTCAGCAGTGATGATGAAGAATGGGCAATAAATACGATAATCATTTCGTTTCATTTTTTCTTTTAGTTTCGTTTCGTTTATAAAGGCTCCAACATGCATGCGTCAGCCTTAGTCACCTAATGGCTGTTCTCCATGCTGCTCGATCTCTGGCAGCCTCCCTGTTCAATCCTTTATGATCTCGTCTCAAGTCTTTTTCGGTCTGTCTATCGCAACCCAACCCCCAACATTAACACTTTTCACTTTCTGCACCCAATAGTCATCCCCCGTCCTCTCCACATGCCCAAACCATCTCAGTCTACCCCTCCTCATCACAACACCAATACACTCCAGTCCCATCCTTCCTCCCAAACCATCTCAGTCTACCCCTCCTCATCACAACACCAATACACTCCAGTCCCATCCCTCCTCCCAAACCATCCCAGTCTACCCCTCCTCATCACAGCACCAATACACTCCAGTCCCATCCTTCCTCCCAAACCATCTCAATCTACCCCTCCTCATCACAGCACCAATACACTCCAGTCCCATCCTTCCTCCCAAAACACCTCAATCTACCCCTCCTCATCACATCACCAACACACTCCAGTCCCATCCTTCCTCCCAAACCA
>NW_027643737.1:160000-165000 GCF_032717465.1 Coenobita brevimanus | reverse complement strand
CACACACACACACAAGTATTCTAAGGTAGGACTTGATGGTGGGGAAAGGAGTGTGTGTGTGTGTGTGTGTGTGTGTGTGTGTGTGTAACACACTCTAACCTAGCCACACTCTAACCAAGGCAAGACTATGAATATTGTCCACTATACTCTTTTTACTCTAACTTGGCCTAAAACTCCCCTATTTCCGTCCTGCATGCTGAGTTGTAGCAATAGATGAACACTAGAATATGATGCTGATCACGAAGCAGTGCTGTGGAAAGGTTGTAGAGCCATAGCATTGTACTTTCTGCCACTGAACTACGTGAAATCAGCTGCAAAAGAACGAAAATCTGGGCCAAGTGAAAGTGAAAAGAATATATCTCCTGCAGTTTATATATAATGTTTTTGTACGAACATTTATATCAACAGTTACCTTTTTTTCCTTCATAATATGTAAGAACGACGTCGAACCAAGTTTTTGAAACGATCCAGGAACGTAAGAGGTCTCTATGGTAAGAAATTAAGGAGAAAAGTGTCGTGGGTGTTGGCGGAGCATTGCGGTGAGATGTGCAGGCACACGCATGACTGTACACACACACACACACACACACACACACACACACACACACACACACACACACACACAATACTCTCTAATGGAACTTGCTGGTGGGAAAATGTGTGTATGTAACTGGTGGTGTGAGAGGTTGCCATGGTAACACACAGGCACCTCCCACTAGTCAACCAAAGACTTCCTTAGCGATATATTTTTGGACATGGCTGATTAACATCCTTTTGTACGTTTCTTATGCAGATTATGGTAAAGCTTGAAGTATTTATACAGCACAGTAGGACAGCAAGGTGTAATAAGCAAAATAAATAGCTAAGGAAGAGGTGCTAGGGAGTTGTAGAATGAGTTTATAGCTGTAATTTTTACCAGAGCGTTCCATTAATACATCCATTATATTCCGGATCAAAGACTTTTATCACTGGAATGAATCTTTGTCTCAAAATACGTTATATGGGACACTATTCACCAGCCTCATGTTATCAATGGTGAAGGATGCTCATGCACAATATAATTATTTAAGACTAACTTAGTGTCACGTGGAAGGCTTATATATTCCCGATTCATAATCTAAACATAGTCTACCCCGTAACCGTTCTCTTATATCCCGTTCTGCCTTATCTCGCTTGTGCACTAGATGGCGTGAAGGTAATGGCCTCGCAGTTTTAACGTTGAGTCGTTACTCCGTATCTTTTCTCCTCCGTGGAGTCGAGTACTTCATACTGATATTCATGCTTTCGTGTAGCTGTGGTGCTTCATTCAGAGTCGAGGTGAAATAAACCTGCATGAAATTAGTTAGTTAACCAGGAGCAATGGGACGTGAATAACCTTGCACGGCGTTAGACCAGTCCATACGTGAGGGAGTAAGTTTGAGAAATTAGTGACTGATGTTAGAGGACATCGACAGTGGATCCAGCCGTTGAACTAAAACTTGACGTATCTAGTGGGAAGGTGGTAGTCGGATATTATCCTTTTATGGAGGTATGTTCTATATTTACTACTTGTACAGCTTTGTTTTGGACTTAAATTTGATAGTGATAGTTTTAAGAATAGGTGATAGGAATGATTTGAGTGACACTGGAGGTAGAATATTTGTAAATCTGCATTTAATTCGTGTGTACAGCTGAAATGTTTATGTATATATTAATCATTGTTACGACAGCCACATATAGAGGGAGGTGGTTTTTGTTTTGGGGGTTGTTCGTAGGAAAGTGCTGGGCTGTAGCAATAACGACGAGTGGGGTAGGTCATCCAGGGAGTGGGTACGGTTTGGTGGGAATTGGCTAGTAGTGATGAGAGGCGCGGTGCAGCATAGCCCCTTCCCTTGTCCCCTGTATTTTTCCATATCGTGGAGTAGTGGCTTTAAACTGCAAGATTAAGGACTGACAACGGGGTTAGTTAGATTTATAGGTACTTTTACATTAAGGTATTGACGAAAATAAAGAAATCGTGAGGGAAATTGGTGTGGTTATATTGAAAAGTGACCTGTGTTCGTCACTTGCTTCACTTTTTCATTTTATTAGTTATGTATTTACCGTCACGTTTTTCGTGGCTAGCCTTTGATAGCTTGTTCAGTTCATGTTGTACTGTTGTTGGTCTGTTTTGACAGTGAACCTTAGTGTGTGTGTGTGTGTGTGTGTGTGTGTGTGTGTGTGTTTTAAGTAATGATCAATTTCTGTTCTACCAGCATTTTTCCACCATATTCTCTCCTACACCCTGACCCTCTGACCCCCATATCCACATTTTGTCCACCATCTTGGGTCGGTGGCTGGCACAATGTTGACTCTTCACTACACTTAATTACTGCCTCCATTGTTTTGGTACCTGCAGTATTAGTCTGCAATTTTTTCCAATCCGTCAGCTCTGATTGAATAGGGTTTTGGTCAATTAAATCGTCTGTGGTTTGTTCGTGTCGTTCTGGGAGGGTTACATAAAACTGTCATTAACTCCTTGAGGAAAAATCATGAACATTTATTGGTTTATTAAACCAGCAATGTCTAGCTGACCAGACTCCAATTGGAGCCAAGCAACCGCCCCTGCAGGGTGGTTCGTCTTGACTAAGTCATGACATTAAATTCCTAAAAATTAGCGTATTATTTGTGCAGAACTAGGCTAATTCTTTCTTACGTCGTCCAACAAGTGGTTTCTTCATTCAGTGTATGTTTCGTTCAATGTTTACAAGATTTAATTGCTTATCATTGCTTCGTCTGGGATCGAATAGAAAGTTTTCCTCAGTTTTCATTCATATTCCATTTATCTCGTAATTAAGAGGAATGAGTATGGCTGAGAGGAATGAGTGGCTGAATGTCTGAAACACATTACACATTACATTTTACCAAAGTGTATTAATAATGCTTTAAACTCCACATGTGCCGTGGCTGCTCAGTCGAGTTGAGAAGACTGGTGAGTGGACGATGATGTCACTGCAAAACCAACGTGACCTGGATGGGTGAGAGGTCTCGGTAAAAGCAGTAGCCGGCACACAGCACTCACGGACACATCCCCGCCTCATTTCACTCTCTCTCGCCCCTCTCATACCGTCTACTTCAAGAATTCCAGACTATCGATGTTAAGTACCATCTCAGCAAGTGGCCTACCGCAGCCGCAGACAGCAGCAGTTTGTGGCAGCAGAGAAGGCTGAGCAAGGCGCCTATAGTGCAGTGAAATTTGACTAACGTGTGGCCATAAAAATCCTTGTGAACCCATTAAGTTGTATGGATATGGAAAAAATGTGGAGAATATAGAAAGTGTGGTGGGATATAAAGTGGAAGATATAAGAAATTGCTAAGGACATAGGAAATAAAGGATAAGTGAACAAAGTTAGTAGAAGAAAGTAGTAAGGTATGGCCAGGAAATATTTTGGAAGAAATTGAGAATAACTATGGATTTAGCTATGAAAATAGCTATGTGGAGTAGACTACAAGTTGTCATACACCGTACACTTTACACAGTCATTCTGTTAATGTAGTTTTACGTGTGTATTGGGTGTGAATGTATTTACTTTGTAAATCAATACTGTTCTTTCACTTTCCTTAACCTATGCAGACTTACACAACTGTTGTCACTTATAAAAGGGGGGCCTGATTTGAGGAATATTGCACGTGTGGCGGGTAGAGTAATTCTTGAGACATGACTTTCCCATGCTTTGAAGTGATATTCTCCTGCAGCAGACGACGCCCCGCCATAACAAGGCAGTGGGAAGAGTATCGGTTTATTACCTGGATAAATGTCACATTTAGAACTGGACTTTTAACAGGGGCACCATAGTCTGCTGCACATCGGCCTGTTATGTGGGTGTATGGTTACCACTCAGCGCTGCATATGGTTTTCTGGGTAACAGGGAACCATTGGGCTTGTTACGTGATGCACTCGCCTGAAGTGGGTAGAATAATAGACAGGAAGGATGAAAGATACAGGAAGAGGAGAACTGAAACAAAGAAGTAGGCAGCACTACAGGAGAGTGGATGTTGTTGCCACCTCTACCTATCGGCACGTTAGAGTATAATAAAACTAGTGTCACTGTTAATAAGTATAATTTCATCTCTATAACCTTCTCCCGGAGAGGGTATATAAGCTGTCGGTTCAGTTTGGGGTCCTAAACTTTTGAAATGCATAAAAACTTAGGCGTTAATACTCCTAATTTTCAGAGGAAGGACGTTCTTTGAGACTAACCCATTACGGTGTTTCTATAAAGTGAAAAAATTGCCCTGTAGTAAGACGAGGCTTAGTCTAGGCAATGATGTTAACCCCTTCAAAAGCATGACATTTTCTAATTTACATGTCTCAAAATTATTTCTTAACTTCATCTGTTTTTTTTTTTTCTTTTTTTTTCAATTTTCTGTTGTAAAAGGCATGCCGGCTTCTGGCATTAGTTCCTTCTTCCCTGCCTGAAAAAAATAGAGGGGGTTAATGAAGGCTATATCTACGACTATATATAAGAACTACAGTCCGAAGAGTCTCTCGAGTCTTTTAGGGACAGCGTGATTAATTCGTCATAAGATTGAAAGGGGTAAGCATTATTGTTTTAATATTACAGGCGCCCTGGGTTTGTTAGGACGCTGATATACAGAGGGAATTTCGTAGCCAAAATATCGAGGAACCAATAGAGAATGATTCCAACAGAGCTTGATGCTTAGAGGAAAACAGGTCACGAATACCGGCGTGGGTGAGATGGGCAGCTGTCAAAAATAGCGACGTGAAAGGGGAGAGCAAGGAGGGGGAGAGCGATGGAAGCCGAGGGAGAGATGGAGGGAGAGGGAGAGAAATGGAGGGATGGGGAGATGGAGGAAAGGAGGTTGAAGGGTGGCATACGGATGTATGGGGGAGGGTGTTATAGAAATGCGTGTGTTCATGGGCGCCAAGGGTGGCAGTACGGTACGGTACGGAAAAAATATCATAATTCCGATAGTTTAAAAACACCGCACCGTAGTTTCGTTGCATACATAAAGAACCG
>NW_027643737.1:102500-157500 GCF_032717465.1 Coenobita brevimanus | reverse complement strand
GGAAGGAAGAATGTGGAAATGAGCAGAGAGGAGAAAGAAAAGATGAAGTTAAGGGGTATATGGAAAAGAGAATGGAACAGAGAGGGATACATGAGAGAGAGGGGAGAGAGAAAGAGAAACAACAGGAAAGGGAAGGAAAAGAAAGCTAAAAGGAAAAAAAGAGGAGATGAAAGGGGAAAAGGAGGTAGGATACAGGAAAGAACACAGACGACATAAGAAAGAGGAAGTGTAAGGAGATGTCGAAAAGAGAAGAAGAGGGAAAGAAATACCGAAATAGAAAACGCTAGTTACATGGATAACTGATATATTTTTCGTTCCTGGACTAGGCACATTTTACCCCTCTCCTATTCTGTCCTACTTTAGCCTAAACCAACCCATCCTAACCTACTTTTCTCTGCCCTACACTACCCTACCCCAACCTACCCTGCCCTAGCGTTCCCTACCCTATCCTACCGCTGAGGTCTCCTGTAGGGATACTCGTTCTTCGGTTTTTGCCAGGCTTAGGGAGGTGGAGGAGATTAAGGTGTTGGACATCCGTTCTGGGGGCGGAGAGACTTACAACATCCCTTTGTCTTGTTGTAAACTTTGGTCTACCCTTTCCCTGTCATGACACTTCTCCGGAGTCGATAATATTCCCCATGCAGTGCTGATGTACCTGGATGATGAAGCAGTGTCCTTCCTCCTGAGTCTTATAAATAGAATTTGGAGAGATTCGTCCACTCCTGCTTCTTGGCGGGGGGCTGTTGTCCTACCGTTTCACAAGCCAGGTATTGCAGGTCACCATCTTGGTTTGCGTGGTAGGTTGCCTTTACTGATTATGGAATTTTTCCGTATTGGTGCCACCTTGTTTCCCTCATATCCTCAAGAGGAGGGAGTGCCTCAAACTAGTGTCCTTAGTGTCACCGTCTTTGCTAAAGTTCGGGAAGATTTTGTTTGCTCTGTTTCGGAGGGAGTGTCTGCCTCGCCGTATCCTCGCTATCCACATCCGTTTGGGTACAGGGTGAAGGCTGCCATGGGGGATGTGGATGTTCCAACCTTTCTTGTTTGTCCTGTGCGTGTACCAAGGATGGCTCCCTGGCTCCTCTCAGGGGTGCAACCGTGTGTTTACTTTCCTGAGAGAGGGGCCTTTCTTTCCTCACAGGCGGCTCTTTGCTATTTTTTTAGAACATGCTTCCTCTCACAGTGTCTCGATTCTCGTATGTACTGATGGATTGAAATCCCGTGAGGGGACAGGCTTGGGTGTTATATTTCCCGATTTCATTCGTGGTAGGAGTCTTCCCCCCATCGTATCTACTTTTATCGCAGAACTTACTGCTATTTTACTCGCAGTCAAATTGATATTTAGCTTCCCTCCTGTTTGTTATACAGTTTTTAGCGACTCTGCCGATCTCCATTTTGTGTTTTCCCGTCCAATCCTCTTTTGTTGTCTACAGTGTTTTAGAATGGCTGTGCTTGCTAGGGACTGCTTTGTGGTTTTGTACCATTGTGGGCAATGAGCATGCTGACGCTCTGGCAAAGGCTGCTGCCTCTCGCCCATCCTCACCTCTCCTCTGCCTCGCTCAGTGATATGCATCTAACCACTCACTGTTTGCTCCCACTGGCAGAGTAGGTGGGATGCGGTGGGGGCCAACAAAATGTGTGATATTTGTGGGTAAACGGGCCCCTTCATTTGCCGAGGTCTGAATGCAGGTGGGAGACGGCTTTATGCTGGCTCCGAATGGGCCATTCCTGGTTCTCTCATTGATTTTTAATGGAGGACTCTCCCCCTACTTTCTGTGTGGAATGCTTCGTCCCCCTGACTCTTCGGCCATTGCTGATGGTGTCCACTGTTGGGGAATTGCGCCATCGTTACCTCTCTGAGCACCGGGCAGGAGAGGGATTGTAGTCTTCTGTTGGTACTTGGAGAGGATGCTTGTTGTGGTGGAGGGGGAAACCTTTGCTTGGTGTAGGCAGCTGCACTACCGTGTAAAATTTAGTATACAGTGGTTTTAGTGTTCTTAGTGTTTTAGTGTTTTTCTTGTTTTAATTATCAATTGTAGTGTGTGTGTGTGTGTGTGTGTGAGTGTGTGTGTGTTTCATCTTTTCGAGTGCTTTTATTCTCGTTGTCGTCCGGCGGCATATGACCCTGGTTGTTGTATCGCCAGATTTTATTGTATATACTTATTCAGTTCAATTTACCCTACCCTACTCTTTTCAACCCTACACTAGCCTACCTCAGCCTACCCTACCCTACCCTGCCATTGCCGACCCAACTCTACCCTACTTTAACCTACCCTCCCTTGTAACGCCCTTTCACCACTACATTACTTTTCCTGTTTTCTTCTCTCTACCTTCGGATGATTTTCTTCCCCTCTACAGTAGAGAGAAATTTCGAACTGGAATTTAAATACTGCCATCATCAACCCCATCTCTATCAGGGGATCTCCTAAGCTGAATAAAATCATGCGGTCAGCTAGGACAATGTAAATAAGTTGTTCTCGGCTTGAAAGATTAAATGATTCTGTCCCGTCATCCTAAGAGGGTTTTCTGAAGCTGTAGGATATCGTCAGAAGCTAGCAAAGAGTCAAAGTGACATCCGCAAACCGAGAGCTCTGCGTCCAGCGCTCCGCGGTTCAAGTCCCAGAGGTGGACAGATGTTTTGACGTGTAGACGTTACCAGGGCGTAGCTTGGTGGCCTACCCTTTAATATTCTGGACTAATGGTGGTCTAGCCTCGTGCACCTGCGCTCCACTTCATAAAAAAAATAAAATAAAAAGGAAAGCCAAGGGTCATGAATGAACTAAAGGATTGAACTAAGGGGAGAAGAACAAAAATCGTAGAGAAGATCGCCCCAAATTTGATGAGACAGTGTAGTATAACTGAGTGAAATAGGCGTTGGATATGACGGAACTAAACGGCAGTTATACCCACCTCTCTTCTGTACCCTACACTACCCTGATTCAGCCTACCCTACCCTACCCAGCCCTACACTACCCTACCCAGCCCACCACCACCCAGCCCTCTCTTACCCTGCCATAACCTATCCTACCCTCCCCAACGCAACCATAACCTACCCATGCTTACCCTCGCCTGCCCTAATCGACCCACCTCTATTCAACCCTGCCATAACCGACCCATCCCTACCCTACCTCGGCATAATCAGCCCAATCTAACCTCACTCTGTCAAAACCGACCCGATCCTACCCCACCCTGCCAAAACCAACCCTGTCCTACTCCACCCTGCCAAACACGACCAACCCTTCCCCATCCTGCCAAAACTGACCCAATCCTACCCCACCCTGCCAAAACCGACCCAGTCCTACCCTACCCTGCCAAAACCGGCCCAGTCCTACGCCGTCCTGCCAAAACTAACCCAACCTTACCCCACCTGGCCATAACCGACCCAACGCTACCCCAGCCTGCCACAACAATCCCATCCCTACCGTACCTTAACCAAACCAGTCTTATCTAACACAGATCGAGTCCCGGAGGTGAACAAAGGTTTTTATATCATATAGACGTTTTATATTTTATATTTTGCAACTTTCAGAGGCATTTACTCAGTTTTAGGAGTCTTATGGATAGGCTCAATCAAACGTATCGAACCTCCCATGTTAGAAAAAATAGCTTAGAGAAATGCGTCTCGTACTAAAGGGGCGGAATGGACAGATCGAGTGGTTAAGATACTGAATTATGTATATGATTGGTTTCGTTGTTATTTCTATTATTATTATTTCAGGCAAATGTCCCAGGCTTCTAAACTTGCTGACTAGCGAATATTATTAAGTCTCCCGTGGCTCCGTGCTCCTTCCACTCAAGAGCCTGCACTTCACGCATTCCACGCACAAGATGGCGCCACCGCTGCATTCCTGCGAAGACGAGAGGTCAAGAGGACGACACTTGCTTTTTGTTTGTTTGTTTACTGTAATTGCTTAAAGTTGTGATCCCTCCAACTTGAATGCTCAGTTGTAATTATTGATAACTAGAATACGATGCTAGTTACGAAGAAGGGCTATGAAAAGATACAGAGCTCGTAGTATTGGCTGGATGAATCACTCTTGCGTGATAATCAAAGACGGTGAATAAAACCCACACTTGTAGACGAAGAATATAATTACCAAACAGTTTCGGTGGACACTGCCACCATCTTCAGTAGTCAAGATAGTGAGAGGGAGTGACATACTGACTCTACAAGGGTTCCTTTTTATGCCTGTGTGTGTGTGAAAGGGTGGGGTAAAGGTGAGGTGGGGTGGGTTAGATTGTAAGCGGGGATTAACCCAAGGGGGATTTTGGGGGCGACATTACCGGACAGGTCAGGTGTAATTCCTATCTGACCTTACCTGTGTCGTAGCAGGAAGGGATGTCCCTTACTGCTACGACACAGGTAAGGTCAGATAGGAATTACACCTGACCTGTCCGGTAATGTCCCCCCCAAAATCCCCCTTGGGTTAATCCCCGCTTACAATCTACCCCACCCCACCTCACCTTTACCCCACCCTTCCACATACACACGCATAAAAAGGAACCCTTGTATAGTCAGTAAGTCACTCCCTCTCACTATCTTGACCACTGAAGATGGTGGCAGTGTCCACCGAAACTGTTTGGTAATTATATTCTTCGTCTACAAGTGTTGGTTTTATTCACCGGCTCGTAGTATTTTTTCTTTTAACTAAGATACATGAAATAAGCTGCAAAAATACGAAAATACGAGCTTACTTAATGTAAATGAATTATAGTACGTTCAAGATGGAGGGAAGGCATTTTGTATTTTGTTTGTGATGTTATAATGTCTCTCAGGATCCTAGGATCCTCTCTCGGCTGAACCAAATTGTCTGGCGTCAGCTGGAACATGATGCTAGAGTTATGTCGGTCGTGATGGGGTTAATGGTGACGGTATTGACACTGTCAGGCTCCTATGACTCACTCAGTCGAATAAAATCGTCTGAGTCAGCTGAAATGGGGTACTAGAGTTGTCCCAAGCACCAAAGGGTTAAGATTCTTAATTCTCTGGTGCTTGGGACAACTCTAGTATTCCATTCCAGCTGACAGACGATTTTGTTCGGCTGAGTCATAGGAGCCTGACAGTTACTACACTGTCACCATTAACCCCCGCATGACCGACATAACTCTAGCATCATGTTCCAGCTGACGCCAGACAATTTGGTTCAACCGAGTGGGTCTGGGGCCTGGGGGGCACTAAATGAAAATATCCAAAAAATATTAAAGGGGGGGCTATATCAATTTTGCCACAGGAGGTATACCAAAATTGGACTTTTTAATAAAACCCCCTCCTCTCTCACTCCCTGTTTTGTATATACCCGTCTCTGTCTGCCTGTGGTGTGTCTGTCCCTCCCTCTCCCTGTGTGTGTGTGTGGTGTGTCTGCTGTATGAAGGTGGCTGTGTACGTGTCGTGTGTGCCTTGATGTGTGTATGTATGTAGTAGTGTGTGTCTACTGTGTGAAGGTGGCTGTGGCTATGTACGTGTCTTGTGTGTGTCTTGATGTGTGTATGTAGCAGTGTGTGTGTGTCTTGGTGTGTGTATGTAGTAGTGTGTGTAAGTGTCTTGGTGTGTGTTAGCTGAATTGTAAGTAAGGGGCCTTGTGGTTTTAAGGAAAGCCTGCTACGCAAACTTCCCTCAGCCACATTTTAAAGAAACCTCTATCACACCGGGACTTGAACCCGGGTCCTCCTGAACAGCAGGCCAGCACCATCTTGACCTTGCTACCGCGCCCCCACTAGGATTCCGGCTAAAACTTCTACTGTATTTTATTTCTTTACATGGTACAAAAAATGGGAAATTGAATTATCATGCACAGACTAAACTAAATTGTCATGTACCTATTAATGTCGCTTTAGGAGGAGATATCTCGAAATTCCCTGAGCTACTTGGAATACCTAAGCCTGCAGTTTAATGCTAATCATGAACAAGTGCTATGGAAAGAATATAGAGCAGTTGCTACTTATATAAAGGGAGAAAGTAAAAACTGCAACTTAGACTGCTATCCAACGGCAGGACTTAAACGATTAACCATATATTACATAAACTTAACACACTGAGTGACACAGAAACTAAACATATGATACAAATTCTTTAATGAAACTTATAATGAGAGTACAAATGACAAAATATACACTGCACAGGAAGACAGTAGCCTACAGTACTCAGTGGTCATACTCTGAGAATGAAAGCCTATCTGTTGTACCGATTTATAAACGGAAGAGATGAATCGCTAAATTTGATCCACAGTAAAATAATAATAATAATAATAATAATGAAGACATAAAACAATAAAGACAAACCATATAGACTACATGTCCACCCTAAACTGACAAAAACCTGGCATCTCTCCACCTTGAATGCTGAGCTGTTTCTAGAGATAAAGACTAGATTATCATGCAAATCACAATGAAGATCTATGGGGAGGATGCAAAACCATAATACCGTCTTATTCTGCCACTTAGATACAGGAACTAAGCAGCAGAAGGACTAAAATTTGTCAAGGTGAGCCAACTACAATGACACAGATGAAGTCTGAGATTATATAATGTGTAATCATGAACTGATTGCATCATTCAGTAAAGATTACAAAAGGAAAAGCTATCAAATCTGAAAGTGTAAGTACTATACAAGATATGATTAACCTTGTACATCCATATTCTGAGATATGCTTCCTATATCATAGCCTAAACACAAATTCATCCCCCTCAACAGTAATGGTATATTCCTGCTGTCTCCTGACTTCCAATCAACTTATGAAACCTCTCTCCTAATTACAGTACAGTAATATGTTAATGAAGGCTGCTAGTAATTACCTTCAGTATGATAATTCTTATTTAAAGGTAGCAGCAATGGTTAATGAAGGATGTAAGGTATGCAGTCCTTCCAGTTCAGTATACTATATCTCCAATCAGGCTTTATCCAGTGTCTCTCCTACACATGTTAATACCTTCAGTCTTCACTAGTTTAACTCACAGAGCAGGGATTTTTTTTTTTAAATGCCATCTCATGATTATATTTAGCTTTGTATAGACTTCTGGAAGTGTAGGGGTTAGGCACAGCCTCACTGAACTCCTGCAATAGCAGAGACTTTGCATTAAGTTGAATAAAATTGCCTTCTGGCACTATGAATAAACTGAAAAGGGCATCACCGGGATTGCAAGAGTTAAAGGGACTCGCGGAGTTTATATCCCCGATGTAAACAAACTACCCATTAGTTTTTACACACATCCCCTCATTTTTTCCAGCCAATTAACCTACTATGCCTGCCCATGTACAGGATCACATTCGACCTTAAAACCTAAACAGATGGTGTGAATATCAGGGGATTTAAGTAGCACTGCTTACTCGAGTTTAAAGGGACATCTTGGGCACCTGAAGATACACACCGCCGTATATCATCCTTATAGCTAATAATTACAACTTACATCAGCCGACTACACCTCTCGATAATGACAGCAAACACTGATAAACACATGGGCATAAGAATTACCATAATAAGAAGTAGACTAACACCGTAAAGAATAAATTCTTCACTCACCTCCAACATCTCTCAACGTTGCTCCCACAATGCAATAGTGACGTCACCTGCAAATTAAACATTTACTTATTAAATTTTAAGAAGAAAATTTCGTGAATATATTATCAGGCTTTTAAACATTAATTTTCGTGCAAACTGAATAGAGAGGTAAGTAAAGTGTTCCTTGTTAAATTAAAGATAACCCCATGAATCAGTGGCATCATCATCTCTCTCTCTGAAATTCCATACAGAGTACCAGAGTAGGATCACTATTTACTGTCCTGCCGATATATCTCTACAGTTTTACAAGGGGATTTAAAAATAAACGGCCTGGTGGTGGTGGCAGGGGATAAAATTTTGCGATACCAGTCTCTAATCTGCTGCCATTCCCTACAGAACCTGAGCATAATAGACGAGAAATTAGCCCAGGTTGATGCAGCAATTCTTAACTCAAAATTGCCCCAAGAACAACTTCCTGAAGTTTGTCAAACATTTCATGCAACACCCTGTATGGGAAATTAGGATAAAATATTGGTGATATAATTCCCTAACTGTGTGCCATTCCCAACAGAATCTGAGCAGTCTAATGAGTCCACGCTTTGAAGGTTGGGTTGAAACAGGGATGTGTCATGTCTCCATGGTTGTTCAATCTGTATATGGATGGGGTAATAAAAGAGGTACAAGGTAGGGTAGTGGATGTTGGAGTGGCCCTGGCGAGAGAGGGTAGTGTTTGGAAACTCCCTGTACTGTTGTTTGCAAATGACACTGTGTTGTTGAGTGAAGACGAAGGAGAGCTGCAAGGCTTGGTGGATGAGTTTGGGAGAGTGTGTAAGAAACGGAATCTAAAGGTGAATGTAGGGAAGAGTAAAGTGATGGTCTTTGAGAGAGGTGAAGTCAGTGAATGTACAGCGAGGTTGGATGGTGAGGAATTGGAAAATGTGAGTAACGTTTAAGTACTTGGGTAGTGTGATGAGTAAGGATGGAGGTTTGGAGGGTGAAGTGCTTGAAAGGGTACAGCAGGGAAGAAAGGTTGCTGGTTCTTTGAAAGCAGAGATAAGAAACAGGGAAGTGAGCATGGAAGTGAAAAAGTTACTACATGACAGTATTGTGATACCAACTCTAACGTACGGAAGTGAAGCTTGGACGTTGTTGGAAGGACATAGGTCAAGAGTGAGAGCAGTGGAAATGAGTTATTTAAGAGGAGCCTGTGGAGTCACATGGAGAGACAGGCTGACGAATGAGGATATAAAGGAGCGTTGTGGTGTGGATGTGGATGTGATAGGAAGCGTTATGAGGAACACACTGAGGTGGTTTGGCCATGTGGAGAGGATGGAGGGTGAAAGACTGACGAAGAGAGTGTATGTGAGTGAGGTGGAGGGGGTAAGAGGGAGGGGGAGGCCGAGGATGAGTTGGAGGGGGGAAGAGGGTGGGGAGGCCGAGGATGAGATGGAGGGATGGGGTGGAGAGGTATATGAGAGAGGGATGTGTGAGTTGGGAGCAGGGCAGTGAAATGGCGGGGGACAGGGCGACTTGGAGGCGATTTGTTTGTGGCCACCCCAAACGGGATTGAGGCGTCTGGCAATAGATAGAGATAGATAGAAGATTAAATAACTAAAGCTAACACTGATTTGAACTAATACACATCTGGTCCACAGGTCGTGCTGGAGTCTGCTACCTTGTTGCTGCTTCCTTGCCACACTGGTCATACCCTGCTGAAGTTTGGTCTGCCCTGCCGTGAGAAGCCTGAAGGTGGTGTGGTGTCTTCCCCTACTCTGGGATGCCTGGTGGTGTGGTGGTGGTGGCGGCGACGGCGGCGGCAGGGTGTCGTGTCTTCCCCAGCCGTGAGATTACTTGCTGCTGCTGCTGGTGATCTGCCCTGACCTGCCGAGAGAAGCCTGGTGGTGATGGTGTGATCTGCCTTGCAAGTCCAGGATGTTCTGTGGACAAATGCTACTTTTGAATGCATATTTTATATTGCTGTCTCTGTTAATGTATTTTGTACTGAAGTATTAATAATGAAAACTTAAATTTTCTGTCTTGTTTCATTACCTTTTTAACTGTGGCTTTGACTTAATATAGGTGATAAGTATATTGCGCTCTGCAGTCTTGTGTGTTCTGGGGACGGCTTTTGTGATGAGCTAAGACATTCTGATTGCTTCACCAAATTACTACTCAGCCGTGTGATCAGTGGGCATAAAAGATTATACAATACAATGATATACAGCTAAGCATAAAAAAGGTTATGGGAATTCTCCACCATGCAATCAATGGACCTAAATTAAAGCCTATATTATAAAGCTAAGCCTGAAGAGGGTTGTGGGAAGTAGATAATGAAGATAATGATGCAGGGTAGACACTGGTAATGTTCACTGAGCCGTGCCCGCAACACACAAGAACTGGGTGGCGTAATATATGGACCACCTTGTATAATGAGAGGCCGTAAGTGTGTGCTGACCCACAAACTTGCCATCAATGCCCCGTCATAACTATTACTGTGTCTTTTAGGAAGCACAAAGAAAACAGGCCACAGAATACCTTCTTGTCTCTAGTTCCTCCTACACAAACATACACGCCTTTCACTTTAACTTGACACATAGTTTCATTTAAAGCATATGAGAATGTCACGTAGATCAGCAGCAGAAACAGCCAATACTACAGCCTAACATCCTTTCCACGGCACTCATTCGTGACTACCATCATATTCTAGTGATAACTATCGCTACTACTCAGCAAACCGTATGGAAACTATAAGCTATCTGTCTATCCATCTATCTATAGCCAGACAACTTAATCCCGTAAGAGGTGGCCACAAACAAGTCGCCTCTATGCCACCCTGTCCCCCGTCATTATGCATCACTCCTCCTAATTCACACCCTCTCTCATATACATCCCAACTCCATCCTCCACTTATAAGTAATACATTAAAACAACTGTGAATTACTGCCGCACAAGCTGAGCCGTAATCATATCCAACACAAACACGAAGGAGCTTTAAAGAACAGAAAACAATACCTTGATAGCAGAAGACACTAAGACCACAAGTACTGACAGCCTACACCAAGAAACATAATTAATTTCAGTTAGAGACCAAGTGAATATGAGAGGCACACAGTTCATCACTTCAGCTCAAAATCCGTCCCACCTTTGTAACCTTATGTTGCATCATCCTCTCCACAAACAAAATCGAACAACCGCCCAACACTACACAGAGTATCTTAGCAACATATCCCCTCCTCCACCCGACTCTACACTTCCCAGACACATACGCAAACTCCCAAACACCCCAGCCAGCCAAAACTTTCTGCCAAACACATACATAAACACACAGACACCCCAGCCGGCCAAAACTTTCTATACCAAACACATACATAAACACACAGACACCCCAGCCAGCCAAAACTTTCTATACCAAACACATACATAAACACACAGACACCCCAGCCAGCCAAAACTTTCTACCAAACAGCATCCTTCATGTGCCACCACCAGGCATACACCCTTCAGACACTACCGAACCCAGAGATACGAGTACACCAACCTTCCCTGCTACAATACTAACACAAAATATAACACACATACAATCCCCTTTGATCATACTGCAAAGTGGCACCCCCACACCACAGCACACCCACTCACTTCCTGCACCACACCACCACAACACAGACAATCCTTCAACATAACACTGGGTTCACATCCAGAGGAGCCTAAGATGTAACAAGAACAACAAAAACAACTCAGGCCAACTTAAAGTGAAACGAGTATAGTTACGATAGGAAAATTATTTCAAGTTATTTTGTAAGCGCTTCGGGTACACAAAGTTACAAGGCCGCAGGGAACGGACTGCATACCGAGGGTTATAATACTGTGGCGGCTTAGGGGTCTTTATACCACCTTTTCTTCAGTCATTTATTGTTCAAGCGAGCGAGCGAACAGGGCAAGCGAGCGAGAACACTATATGACATGGTATAATAGGGTGGCAGAGAACAGCGCCAAGACTGTGTTGTCTAGGAAACTATTAAAGCAACAACGGATCTATGGACATCATTAGAAACCTAGTAAAAAAATAATAGGAGTTACTTGAGGGACTTTTCTCAAAATCTGCCGCGGCAGTTCTGATGAAAGGAAAATAAAAGTACCAAACTGAGCACCAGAACCGAGTTATTCTAGAAGTTAAAAGCTACTGCAGATCTGTTCAGACAGCTGGAAAGCTTATGAAGAAGCAATTGGTACTACTTAGGTTAAATAGACTTAGCTTTTAACATCAAGCAAGATGGATGGATGGATGGATGTGGAATCGTGGATGCTTGGACCGATGGTAGAGTTCCTGCTGTTTCGTCCTTCCACCTGCCGACAAAAATCATCATCAATATCCTCCTCCTCCTCCTCATCATAGCTGTCGTCGTCATTATCATCATCATCATTATATACACCGTCATTCTCATTATCATTACCATTCTCATCATCATCATCAATATCATATTATCATCATCACCTACCTATCTATCTATTTATCTATATCTGTTTATCTATAGCCAGACGCCTTAATCCCGTAAGGGGTGACCACAAGCAAATCGCCTTCATGATGTACTGTCCTCTACCATTTAGCTCAAGTATCCCAGTCATATGTTTCTTCTCTTTCCCTCCATCTCATCGTCGGTCTCCCCATCCCCCTCTATCCTTCCAGCTAACTCATGTGCACTCTTCTAGTCATTTTCTTATTCGCCATCCCTTTCCTTGCGATAAATAAAGAGACAGTGAACAATGATTTTTGAAACCCATTGAGTGACCTTAGGAATCCAGTATGTTTTTTCAGAATATAGTGTAAATGTTTAGTATTTGTATGGCCAAGAAGAGCAATATCCCTGACCTCATTTGCACTCTTATGATATAAATAGTTCGAGTGTGAGGGAAATGCTGTACACACGCACGCACGCACGCAAATACACACAAGCATGCGCGGACACACACACACACACACACACACACACACACACACACACACACACACACATTCTCTCTCTCTCTCTCTCTCTCTCTCTCTCTCTCTCTCTCTCTCTCTCCTACACACAGTCACCAACTACATTTGAAGAGAAACGAAAAACAAGAGGTGACTCAGCCATAGACATGAAGATCGTCGCCGTCACCATCATCATCGTCATCACCATCATCATCGTTGTCGTAGTCGTCATCATCATCATCATCATCGTCATCATCATCGCCAGGAGCAACAGCGTCAAGCACAGCAATCATCACAACCCTGTTAAAGAGTTACTACATAAGTTCCATCACCGTCATCATCATCATCATTATTATCCCAACTGCTTCATCATCATTACAATCACCATAATCTCGGTCCAGTTAGTTGGTTCAGGAGTTTCAACATCACTATCATCAGCAGCATCACTATCATCATTATCAGTATCATCTCCGACAACCCTATTATCATCATCATCAGCCTGTGACACACCGCTGCAGGATAAGGACCCCTGTTCAATCTAACTTGGCGTAAAATTGCAATCTCTTTCTTAAATTTTGTGTTGTGACAAGGGGTTAACACTAGATTGATGCTAGTCACGAAGAAGGGACATGGAAATGATGCAGAGCTGTATGTTTGTCCAAATTTACCACTGCACTACGGGAAATCAGCTGCAAAAAAAACGACGATCTCGGCCTAGGCAAATGAACAACACCATAATATACTTTGTGTGTGTGTGTGTGTGTGTGTGTGTGTGTGTGTGTGTGTGTGTGTGTGTGCATGCGCTTCAGGACAAAATAATTTACATACAATAATTTTTTCCATCACATTGTCCCTCTCATATCTGAATCGCACTTATCAGTATACATTCAGGTCCCAAACTGTACTGTTGGGTGGACATGGACAAGGAGGCAGGCAAGCCTAGTCCACCAGTCTGATCGGAACGAGAATCTACAGGATGACACTCACACTGCTATTTCACTGGTCTGAGACACCAAGATTGAGGCGGTACAAGGCCTCCATCTCCCTCACACTAACATCCCCCTTGTCTCATCAGAATTACGTCTAGTAGCCTCATAGGTAATATTTCTTTGGGCCATGATACTTCCTGGCTGTCAGTGCGATATCCTTGTGTCCTAATGTAGTCACCTTAATGGCTAAGAACAGCAAATATCCAACATTTACCTCAGAGGAATGATGCACAGCAATACACACACACCCTCGTTCTTCCACTGTCATACGGCCACTAGCAAAAGTAGCCAAGTAGCGACGCCTACAAGACGAGAGACTTATCCAGCTACTTTTACAACCACTAGATGGTACCCGGGCCCTCTCATGGTAGGGGCAACTCTAGTATTTTATTCCAGGTACTGCTGGGCGATAGCATTCAGCTGAGAGTGAGTCATAAGAGTGTTAATACTGTCTCTGTTAACTCTCATGATCATACAGGTCTCTTTACCAGCCCTACCCAAAAATAAATTCTGTGTGTGTGTGTGTGTGTGTGTGTGTGTGTGTGTGTGTGTGTGTGTGTGTGTGTGTGTGTGTGTGTGTGTGTGTGTGTGTGTGTGTATTTTGTATCACCACAGCAAGTATGGAAAATAAGAATACTGTCGTGGAATATAGGGGGAGTGCGCACAAAGTTAGAAAAAACAAATGTGCAGCAGATGCTACATAATTATGATGTGATTAGTATTAATGAGGTTAAGACGTCTATGTCAGTGTCATTCCCCGGATATGTGACTTATAGGAGTAAGGTAGTTGGTTCAGCGGAACGGGGTGGAACGGTTGTCTGTATTAAGAACTGGTTATCTACGTTGGTATTTGATGTCGACACAAGCATTGGAGATCAAGTCTGGATGCAGTTTCGTAACACTGAGGGTGTGTTGTTTGGTTTCTGTTATATTCCTCCATGTGACTCCCCGTATTACTCCCACGACTTATTTGCCTCAATCCAAGTAAAAGTAAATTCTATCTATCTATCTATATACCTAGGCTGCTTCCCCCAAGGAAAGGGAGGTAGCCGAGACAGGACGACACACTCTCCATTTACTCATCCATTCAAACACATTCATTCGCATCTTAGCCCCAAAGGGGAGAACGGACAGATTCTAGGTACACATATAAAGGATGCATCATAACTGGTGACATGAATGCTAGATTTGGGAAAAGTGTAAAGCAATTATTGTCGATAGCGGAGATCCCTAATGTAAATGATATGTCATACCCAGTGATTCACGATGATGTAAACAGGGCTAACGATAACGCTGAATTGTTGTGTACTATATGTATTAATAACAGATTGGTTGTCATTAATAACCTCATGTATGCTGACAAACATTTTCCTGGTGATAAAACATATCGGAGACGCGGCACCTGGGTTTCGGAGGTGGATACATGTGTGGCGTCACCGTCTCTGATAGACTATATGAGTGATTTTTCTGTGTTAAGGCGGGGTGACCTCCCTTCCGATCATGCCCCCATTACAGTAACAGTTACGTGTTCAGGCGTAGATTTGGACAGTCTCATGACGAGGGCGGGGTCGCTAGGGGATCACGCAGCCCTTCATGGAAATGCTGGCAAGACTTGTTTAATGAGAAAGTCACTCAGATTTAACAGAATCAACAAAGAAGCATTTGTGAATAATATTATGCAAAGAGTACCTATTGAAGATTATGTAAATGTTGAAGCTTTTGAGAAGCGCATCACTGACGCTTTATACTCGTGTGCGGAGGACAATGTAGGCAGGGTAGACAGAGCAGTAGAGATAGGTGGTAGCAATCTTGGTAGGTGGGAGAGGCTGCTGGATGACGCTGATGACGCAAGTGTGGAGAGCAATTGATTGGAAAGAAGACTTTAACATGGACAGACCTGATGAAATCTTGTGCCCCAGTGATGAGGATTTTAAATTCCATTTTGAGACTGTGCTGAACAGAGATGATGTGAACAATGAGGTTGTAGATGAGGTGACAACTGATGTCACTATACCCGTACTGGATGAGCCCATCTCTCCCGCACAGGTGCACCAACAAGTAATATATAATAATAATAATGACGTATAGAAAAGGAGGGGAAAGGAAGGAAGGTAAGAATGATTGTGTATATGTGATGAGTGTTATGCAACCAGGACGACGACACATGGTGGCAGGAACTAGGCCTTAGTTTAAACTCCCGGCCTTACTGAGAGTTCAGGTTCCTGGTTGTATTGTGTAAGGTGCATGTGTGTGTGTGTGTATGTGTGTGTTTTAAGTAGGAGAGGAAGAATTTAGACTAAGAGAAAGAGTGTCGGGGCTTAACCCAACGTGCGTGTGTTTGGTGTTGGGAAGGGGGGGGGGGTCTCGCACGTGCACAGTGTTGTTACTTAAGGGCGGGAGGAGTGAATCGCTACGGCTTTCTCTGCCAAGCATTAGCTTATTGGCTGCCTCTCAGGTTCATCTGATCTTTTCCGGCTCCAGGAGCCTGGGTAGGATGGTAGGATACGGGTGTTAGGGTAAGGTGTTGTAGCCCTGGGGGGCTTGGGTAGGGGGATAAGGAAAGGGGAAGAGGTAGGGGGGAGGAGTGGAGGAAGGGGAGTCAAGGTAGGTTCTCTTGGGGGTGGGCGGAGTATTGGGCTGTAGCCGTGATCTTGATGGGGGATGTAGGGGTGGTTCAGGGTTTGAGGCGGGGGTGCTGGATATGAGGATGGCGGGTTATTACGTGGCTGCCGTGATCTTGGTAATGGGTGTAGGGGTGGTTTAGAGTCTTAAGTGAATTGCAGGGTGTGAACTAAGTAGTTGATTAATAAAAGGGTCAGTAATAAATAAACTATTGGTGCTTAAGTGAACAATGGGGTTGGTGCAGGTCCTGCGTCAGGGTGGAAGAGGTTGGCTAGAGGTCGTGTGGGGGGTGTGATCCGGGTGAAAAAGTCGATGAAGTCAGTGTGAACGTCGGTGAGTTTGGTGATTTGTTTTTGTTGTAGGTGGTGAAGGTAAGTGTTGATGGGTGGAATGTTGGCGCGTTCATGAGAGTGTATGTTGGTGACAAAATCATCCCACCGTATGCTCAGTGCCCAACGTATGGCTTTGTTTTGAACTCTCTGTAAATTTAGAATGTTGCTTTTGGCCGAAAGAGATAGACTTAACGGTGAATACGTGAGCAGTGGTCTGATCAGTGCTTTATACAGATGAAATTTAGTTGCAGATGCTGCACTACGGAACCGGTATATTTGTGTTAGTGCAGTGCCAGCCACGCCTGCCTTGCCTCGTATATGATGATGAAATGAAGTTTTTGTCGTATGTAAGACCAAGTACGGTGCAAGTATTCCTAATAGGAATGGGAACGCGATCGGGATCACGCGAATTTAGAAAAAGTGGGCGGGGGTTGGCTGATTTAATACGAAAATATGTTACTGTGCATTTCAAGGGATTCGCTTGAATCCGCCACTTCTGCTGCCATCGTGCCATTCGGTCCAGCTCTATGCTCGCTTTGTTGGTAATTCCGTCAATTGTCGTTGATCGTACAAGTTGAGTAATGTCGTCTGCGTATTGGATGGTGAGTGAATCGTCATGTAGTGGGGTGGGGATGTCATTTGTGTAGGGTGTGTAGAGGGTGGGTGCGAGGACGGAGCCCTGAGGTACACCTGCATGAAGCTGGAAAAAGTCTGAGTAATTATCTTTAAATTTAATGCGCATTGTGCGGTTGTCTAGAAAATTGCAAAGTAGTTTTTTAATGAGTGAAGGAAAGTTGAATTGTTCGCAGATTTTGTACTTCAGGCCTGCGTGCCAAACAGAGTCAAATGCACGTTTTACGTCTCGAGTAATAAGGGCTGTCTTGTATGCATTGCGGATGTTTTGGTTGATGTGTAAGTAATTGGTGATGATGTTTAGGGCGTCCTGTGTGGATCGTCTAGGTCTGAAGCCAAACTGTCTGGGGAAAGAAGGTTTTCATCTTCTAAGTATTGGCGTAATCTACTGTTGATGATTCGTTCGAACGTTTTTCCCAGCACTTCGAGTAAACTGATGGACCTGAAGTTTAAGGGGTCTATTGTTGTCTTGTCTTTTTTGGGGATTAGAGTTGCTGTCGCGGTCTTAAACGTATCCGGAAAGTAGCCGGATGCCAAGGCAGCGTTGTAAAGTGTGTAAGTGCATTTATGAATGTGTCTGGGAGGTGTTTGAGTATTAAGCAAAGCACTGAGATATCTATTAACGCTTCCCATAAAAGACTGAACTTGAGTCTGTTATCTCGCAGCCACATACGAAAAGACATAAAACAAGGCATATCCAACGACTTTCAGTACAGCAACGTCTGTTCAACCTTATTCTTACTTCAGACGACTTTATTCAACTTGGGCAACGTATCTGCTAATGAAACTTGGGCAGGATATCTGGTACACAAGGCTGTACCTACTGCCATCTTTCTAGTTCTAGTATTTTCCACGAAGCTCTTATACAATCGTCCAGAGAAAGCTAAATAAACTAAAAACATATGCTATACTGAAAACAAACTTTTAGTTACACAAGGCACACACAGAATATATAAAACAGACGAAACACGAAGCGAGCACACACACACACACACACACACACACACACACAAAACCACGCCCACCTCCTGTGATGTTTGACTTTGGAAGGACCGACCAACAAACGACCGCAATGCATAAACCAATTTATTTTAGCCCAATCTCCAATAACCTATCTATAATTGCTCGAACTGAACCCTACCTAACCTCGAATGACCTAATCCATCCCAAGTTAACCCAACTTAATCTAACTTAACCTCACCTAACCCAGTCTAATTGTATTTAACCTCACAATCTCATGTAACCTCCTCATACCTAACCTAACCAATTCTGACGCAGCCTAACCGCATCTAACCCTACCTAATCCTACCCAGTCTCACTTAACCATACCATACCCGACCTAACCCAACCCAGTCGAGCCTAAAATGACCTAATCCAACCGAACCTAACCCAGCCTAACCCAGCAAAATAAAACCCAACCCAAAACATATCAAAACCAACGTATTCTAAAGCAATCTAACCTAATCCGTCTATATCTAGTGGAACTGAACCCAACCCAACCAAAAATTACCTGATCAGACCAAACCCTGCCCAAAGTGACCTAACCTAACTTTCGATCGGCTATTAATTCGCTAATAAAATTTTGCTGCCTCCTGAAAGTCTACGGATGTCAAATTCCAAGTTTCGCCTGTTCTGTGTACATAAGTTTGTGTGTTTGTGTGTGTGTTTATTTAGGAGTGTCTGAGATGTGTACTACAGGGAAAAATTTACACTTTCTCTCTCTCTCTCTCTCTCTCTCGTGTTAAAAAATTGGGTACACAATCGGCACGATGCGTCCTTCTAATGTAGTACAGACAAAAAACGAGAGAGAGAGAGAGAGAGAGAGAGAGAGAGAGAATCCTCCCGTAGATAATTAGGTCCAACTGCTAGTGTTGTGTTGAATGGAAGAGGCAGTACATAACAGCCCTCCCTCCCGCCCTCCTTCCTGCCTCCTGTTTATAAGCCTTTGTTGTTTTTTCTATTGTTTTGGCCCACTGTTACGGTCAAAACAAAAGACAATGACCAGAAATGACTCCCGCAGTGTCCAACGCTCTGTCAGATAGAGGAGACAATCAAGGCAATCAACACAGCTTGATCTCCTGCCCTCCTTGTTGTCTTTTGTTTTTAAGGCCCTACTGTTTTTCGTATATTGTTTTTCTGGCCCAGTGGTGCTTTTTCGTACATTGCTTTGGTCTGTGTTTTGTAATGTGGCCTAAAACTTGAGTCCCTTCCACTTGGTACTCTGTCTGAGGTTTAAGTGACTGGATGTGTTTTGTTCCTATGTCTGTCTGCATCCTCGTACTCTCTCTCTCTCTCTCTCTCTCTCTCTCTCTCTCTCTCTCTCTCTCTCTCTCTCTCTCTCTCTCTCTCTCTCTCTCTCTCTCTCTCTCTCTCTCTCACACACACACACACACACACACACAAGGATAGGATACTTTTCTTAAGTGGGCGAATCGAGTGAGAACACAATACTTCAGCTAAAATTTGGTATCAATAAGTAAAACTCTTGCCCAATATGGCTTGTAAAATTGCCCTGCTTTGAGGAACACCAAAGCATTGTCTCCTTTCCAGCTATTGAACTCTCTCTCTCTCTCTCTCTCTCTCTCTCTTTTCCCATAGAGCCAAGTATAGCCGAGAAACACCCAAAGCTTTTCCGCTAGACAAGAACAGAGCATCATTATTTTTTCTCTGCTCAGCTGTTGTGCCGGTCATGGCATGTCGTGGCTTTCTTAAGGGTTATATCAAGACCTGCCACTTCAAGCAGACCCTCTTAACTAAATAAAATCGTCTGGAAATAGCTAGAATAATAAAATGTCAGGGAATAAGAGGGTTAATACTCAGACAATATTTTCAGCTCTGGAAAGAAGTAAACACATGACACCATAGCCTAAGTACGGGTCACTGAGCATAAAAGGGCACTGGGGTTGAGGTGTGTGTGTGTGTGTGTGTGTGTGTGTGTGTGTGTGTGTGTGTGTTGTGTGTGTGTGTGTGTGTGTGTGTGTGTGTGTGTGTGTGTGTGTGTGTGTGTGTGTGTGTGTGTGTGAAAGTGTAGTTGTGTAACAGTACTATACAGCCAGACACAAAAACTTCACCCAATATTTCACCTCATCTCTTTTACTTTTTACTTCCCTCTGTTGCCTAATATTCCTAAACTGGGAGAGGCTTTGTATGCTTCTCCCCCCAATCATTCCCTCTGATACAATACAGGAAAGTGACGGATTTCCCCCCCCCACACACTCTCTCTCTCTCTCTCTCTCTCTCTCTCTCTCTAAGTGTTAAGTGGCAGCAGCAGAATACCAGGCAGAACTCTTATGTCTCTTAAGTGTACCTCGTTTCATTCACTGTCCTAGAATTCGAGGAGTGAGGGTGTGCGGTGTGGCTAACGTGGTACACAACCCTTTCACTACGAGTACTGTAATCTTATTCGTGCAATCTCCAGACGATTTTATCCAGCTTAAAGGGGATTTGTCGAACTGGAGGGGTTATATCTAGCCTTCATTAACCCCTTCGCCACTAAGGGTCTTTTCCAAGTTTAAAATCGTCTTGAGAGAGACAGACAGACAGACAGAGACAGAGACAGACAGAGAGACAGAAATAGACAAACAGAATTAAAATAAAACTGTGTCATCGGACTGAAGGAGTTAACCAGTTTCTATGACCAACGCCAGACGACTTTATTCAGAAGAGGGACAATTTTTTTTTTTTTTTTTTTAAGCATGGAAGAAGGAACTGCGGCTAAACGGTGGAAAACTATCTCTTATAAACTTTTTTTTTCCTTTTCCGTGATAACAAGTTTAACCCTTTCAATTCGGCGGGGTATTTTTTTATACATTCGTGCTGGAGAGCAGATTTGACTAGTAACCAAGGGGACTCATTTCTATCTCTTAACTGAGGCCCACTGAATTTCACGCAACCACGACTTAGCATTCTCTTTGTGGGAGTGGTATGGTTCCGTCAGATGAAAACAAACAGACTAAAATAACAAGAATAAACTTAAAAAAAAAAATGGACATCACCGGGATTCAAGGCATTAACCCGGGAAGATTTCACTCAGTAGCGGGAAATTCGCACGTGTAGTAACAACGTGACTGAATCTGGCACCTCCCCGGACTCCCAGATACGATAGGATCACGTCTTTTCCGTTTTATTCTCGCTGGGCAGAAGAGAGTAACGTGGAGGGGTGCTGTCAGGTGAACCCGTCTGACCTACGCTGAATACGTGGTTAGAAAGTCTCCATTAACCCCTTCTATATGCAAGCGTTTTTCAGTGTCGGTATATCGACCAGAAAGTCTCTATTAATCCCATCTACATGCAAACGTTATTCGGTATCTGTAAATTTGTTAGAAGGCCCCCATTAAATGGACCCATAGCTAGTTGCAAGGTATTTGGCCATAGCACTTTAATCTGGTCGTGTGAATGATGATGATAATGACTGATGATTTTATTCTACACAGCCATGACCAGTCAGTCGCTCTCGTGAGGCCAGTCAGTCGCTCTCGTGAGGCCAGTCAGTCAGTCGCTCTCGTGAGGCCAGTCAGTCAGTCGCTCTCGTGAGGCCAGTCAGTCAGTCGCTCTCGTGAGGCCAGTCAGTCGCTCTCGTGAGGCCAGTCAGCTCAGACGTGCTAGAGACCTGTGGTAGTATTGTGCTAGTGTGCTTTAGTGATCTGTGATAGTGGTTGTGTTAGTGTGTTGTAGTGATCAGCGATAGTGCTGTGCTAGTGATCCGTGAGTGTGTGTGTTGTGGTGACCCGTAGTGACCCGTGATAGTGTGTGCTACCTTGTGTGAACTAGTGCGTAATGGCTTCCTCGGCAGAGAGCTGTGTCCCCACTGCAGGTACTGAAAAGGACTACCTTGAATTAAAGGAGCAACTTCTCGAACTGAAGCGGGAGGTACAAATTCTCAGGCAGGAGAAGGCACAGATGAGGGAATTGTTGGAGGAGATGTTGGAGGAGAAAGAGAAAAAGACTGAAGGTTGGACACTAGTTAACAAGGGTGCAACGAAGTTCACTCTTAAAAAGCAAATGGAAATTAAGACAACTAATACATTCGACACACTACGGGACGAATGTGAAGGGAAGGCAGAGAGGGAAGTAGAGGAGAAGGACGGTGAGGGAACTTCCAGTACAGGTAAGTATAAACAGAACAAGAAAGGTAAGAAAAATGTTGTTGTTGTTGGAGACTCCCAGGTGAGATATCTGAACAGGGCCATGTATACTCCACTCGCTAAACATGTGTGTCTTCCAGGGGCCAGGGTGGCTAATGTGGTAGATAAAATTTCAAATATCGTAAAGGAAAGTGGTGACAAACCCACTGTGTGCCTCAGTGTAGGAGGCAATGATATTAGTAGCCGTAAGAGTGAGGTACTGTGGAAAAGGTACAAGTTGATGTTAGAAAAGGTTAGGGAGAGGGGAGGAACCCCTGTAGTGCTTGGTGTTTTACCAAGGTGGCGGGTTGGAAGGGAATGGTTGAGCAGGGCAATAGGGTTTAATTGCCGCCTTGAAAGGTATTGCAAAGATAATGCAATACCTTTCATAGACAGCTGGGACCGGTTTTATGGACGAAGTGCCTTGTATAGTTGGGATGGGACTCATCTTAGCAGGCAAGGAGTTACTGTTTTAGCTGGAATGATAGATAGGGAGTTGGAGGGATTTTTTCGAGATTGAGAAGTAGGTGTACAGGAAGATGCGGCAACTACAGTCAGAAATCATTATTACCATGTTTGGATAGATGCATCGATACTTGCAAAATTAAGAACAAAAGTTCAACCAATAGTGTAGATACATCCACTCAGGCACCTCAAATTGAGCAGGCGATGATAGATGATAGAACAAGCGATGATAGAAGGGCGATAAGCGATAGTACAAAAAATTGTTATATTAGTAAAGTAAAGAGTTTCCCAGTTAGTAATAAAATAAATAACAGTAAATGCCAAGGTAAAGGCATAACTACTCGTAATAATCTGAAAGTGTACTACACAAACAGCCGGAGTTTACGTAATAAAATGAATGAACTGAGGGCTTTAATTTGTACAGAGAAAATAGACATTGCCGTTATTAGTGAAACTTGGATGAATACAGACACTCGAGAATTTTTAGCAGAATATCAGATAAAAGGCTATAATATTTTTGTGTCAAACCGTCAGGGAAGAAAGGTGGGAGGGGTAGCTATTTATGTAAAGGATTCATTAAACTGTTACAATAAAGCAGACATTAAAGTAAATAGGGACACAGAAAGTGTCTGGGTTGAAATTAGTAACAATAGGGAGAAATTAGTCTTAGGAGCAATTTACAGATCTCCAAAATTAAGTAGAGCTGATAGTAAATACCTCTGGGAGGAAATTAGGAAAGCATCACAGTCCAGCTTAGTAATAATTGTTGGGGACCTTAATCTGCGAAGGATAGATTGGAGAAATCAGACAGGAGATGCAGAGTCAGAGGAATTTCTAGAGGCAGTACAGGATAATTTCCTTTATCAGTATATCAGGGAGCCCACCAGAGGTAATAATATACTAGATTTGGTTTTAGCTAATAAAGAAAATATCATTAGCGATATAGAGGTTGGTGGACGACTTGGTAATAGCGATCATGAAGAAATTAAGTTCAAATTTATTTGGGATGTCTGTTCCACTGAAAATACCTCCACCGTTCCTAATTTTCGTCTAGGAGATTTCGATGGCTTAAGAGCTTATTTTCGAACGGTATTCCACAGGGAGATTAGCTATTTGAGGGAATGTCAGGTTAGTGGGGATCCCCAGGTCATAGGTCAGGCGCAGGAAGCACGTGGGGCTGTCCGTCAGGTGTCTGTGAGGAGGGAGGTGGTAGATAGGAATGTAGTCCAGGTGACGGAAATTAACTCAGCTCCAGTACCAAACAGACGTTCGACCAGTGAGAAGTATAACGAGTTAATAAATATAATATACGGAGGCCAAGATAGATATATTCCTTCAAAACCGTTTAGAACTAACAATTCAGAACCAAGATGGTTAAACAACAGATTAAAATCTCTCATAGGCCAAAGGAAAGGAATATATAGAAAAATAAAACGTGGAGAGGAACACTTACGTAACCGGTACACAATTTTAAATAGAGAAGTAAAGAGGGAGATAAGAAAAGCAAAGAGAAGTTATGAAATTAAGGTTGCAAGTGAATCAAAAGTAAACCCCAAGGGTTTTTATCAAATGTACCGAACGAAAAATAAAGATAGGATAGGACCACTCAGAACAGAATCAGGTGACATTACCAGTGAAGATAAAGAAATGTGCTCCATCCTAAATAATTATTTCATATCAGTATTCACCAAGGAAAATCTAAGCCTGGTTCCTCAAGCAGCAAATATTTACCATGAGAATACGGAAAATATTCTTAGTAAAATAACCATTAGTAAGGAGGACGTATTGAAAGAAATTAACAAGTTAAAACCTCAAAAATCGCCAGGTCCGGACGATATATATGCAAAAATTATAAAAGAAACCAAAGAAGAATTATGTCAGCCACTTTTAACGTTATTTATTGACTCGTTAAGTTCAGGAGAAGTTCCAGAGGCGTGGAAAACCGCAAACGTAGTGCCCATCTTTAAAAAGGGTGATAAATCAGCTGCGTCGAATTATCGTCCGATAAGTCTAACGTCAATAGTAGGAAAAATGTTAGAGTCAATTTTGGCAAATAAGATTAGAGAACACTTAGAAAGATTTAATCTTATAAACGAAAGTCAGCACGGATTCAGGCAAGGACGATCCTGCCTCACAAATTTGTTGTCATTCTACTCGGAGGTCTATGAGGCAGTAGATAGCGATAAAGCTTACGATGTTATTTATCTGGACTTTAGTAAAGCTTTTGATAGGGTCCCACACGAAAGGTTAGTTAGAAAGGTTCGAGCACACGGTATAGACGGCGATATCTTAACATGGATAGAATCCTGGCTGAAAGGACGAAAGCAGAGAGTATTAATAAATGGAACTAAGTCGGACTGGGGATTAGTAACTAGCGGTGTACCACAGGGTTCAGTACTCGGTCCCTTATTATTTATCATATATATAAATGATCTAGACTTAGGAGTCAATAGCAGAATCAGCAAATTTGCCGACGATACAAAAATAGGACGTATCATTAACTCGACTGACGATTGCCATTACTTACAAAAAGACCTCGATACATTGTCCAAATGGTCTAAAACTTGGCAAATGGAATTTAACGTTGAAAAATGTAAAGTACTTAACGTAGGCAAGACCATTGGAGATACTAAATACAGCTTAGATAACAAAGAAATTAGCAAATCTGAATGCGAGAGAGATCTAGGAGTTATGATTAGTAACGACCTTAAACCTAGACAACAGTGCATTAATGCGAGAAATAAAGCAAATAGGGTCCTAGGATTTATTTCGAGAAGCGTGAGCAATAGATCATCTAAAGTAATACTGAAACTTTATCTAGCATTAGTAAGGCCACATTTAGACTACGCAGTACAATTTTGGTGTCCTTACTATAGAATGGATATTAATTCGTTAGAAATTGTACAGAGAAGAATGACTAAAATGATACATGACGTCCGGAACCTGTCATATGAAGACAGACTGAAAAGACTAAGTCTGCATTCGCTAGAGAGGCGTAGAGTAAGGGGAGACTTAATTGAGGTTTTTAAGTGGATGAATGGTATAAATAAGGGAGATATTAGCAAGGTACTTAAAGTGAGCATACAGGATAGAACTAGAAATAATGGTTTCAAACTAGAAAAATTCCGTTTCAGAAAGGAAATCGGTAGAAATTGGTTTGGTAATAGAGTAGTAGACGAATGGAATAAGCTACCTAGTAAAGTAGTTGCTGCCTCTTCCATTGAGAGTTTCAAGCATAGGCTAGATAAGCATATGACAAATAAGGGGTGGATATAGAATAAAGAAAATATTATAACCAATACTAATTCAAAATTAAATTTTCTTTTCAGGTTACACTATGATAGTCTCTATTCTCCTTTCACACTTTCCTGTAAAATGTCCACGCCAGTTTTTCTATACGGCTTGGTGTTCTTTCTGACTTTTTCCTGCCGGCTGCGGCTGGAGGGTTTGGAGGGCGGGGGAGAGCCTTCTTCTTTGCTATCCTTATCTCAGTCTAGTAGTTCAGTTACTCTTCTAGGAGCTGCCTAGCATGGGCCAACCGGCCTACTGCAGTTATCCTCTCTTCTTATGTTCTTATGTTCTTAAGAGTTCATCGGAATTTCTCAGCCAGCATTGCGTCGTATCTTGCGTATTTCTCTTTCCTCCCCAGAGACAGGGAATATCCTTCCTTCCCATACTCTTTTCTTGTGTACTTCATATTGCTATCACATAGAAATAGTTCATGTAACAGCCCACATTGCCACAACCGGTAGGGAATGTGGGCAAACTTTGGCTGTCCCGTACCGCACCACTCTGAGATTTTAACCTTCCTGTATTGCAACGTAGTATATTGATGATGTGAGCTTAAAGCAAGGTACTGTGTTAGTACTGTCCTTGGGTGATGATGGGAACGGTGAAACTTGCACGGAACCACTTTGATTTTGCTAGTACTGGCCAGAAATACTGATGATAAGGGTTCGTTATTGCTTGTGTTAGTTCTTGGTGATGACGGCAACCTGTTGCAAGGCAAAAAAGTCAACTTTTCTCCTCGGTCTGTAACTTTAAAAGGTAGTAAAGGAGAGATGACTGAGATAGCGTGATCGAGTTATAGTGTCCAGTCACTAGGCGTACAACGTATCCGAGAGGGCAAGGGTAAATTTGTGGCCCTTATTTTCTGCAGCATTTGTCGTTGTTTTGGCAGATATCTGGTACCACTGGAAAACAGCTTTCACCACAGTTTAAATATGTGAAGCAGAGAGATTTAAGGTAACTATAAATTAAACCTCTAAAAATAACTCGTAAAAAGTACCCTAGTGGTGCAGGTGGCCGGCCTTCTCCCGGCTGTTTGTCTTTACTTGGCACGGACGAGTACATCATATTATCTGGCTGGTGGAGAGAGAGAGAGAGAGAGAGAGAGAGAGAGAGAGAGAGAGAGAGAGAGAGAGAGAGAGAGAAGGCTCCATTTCTCACATCGTAAAGTGGAAGGTAATCTCTATCTCTCCTTATACCCTAGATAGATTGAAAGATAGATAGATGAGCAAAGATTAGTTTGCCCCTTCTACCCTAGAGCAATATAGTCTCCGTCATAACCATTGCGAGAACATCACTTCAATTTTCCTTCTTGTTACCGCCAGACGATTTTATTCAGCTTAGGAAGGATGACCTCGAATAAAAGCTTTTCGCGGTCACCTACATTCCAGTTCACGGTACTCTGAATGACAGTGGTAGCGTACGAGCCAAAATCCACCATCATTAGTCTACAGTATAGCCCTTGTTACGGTATATTTCCCTGGTGTGCTTGTAAGTGTGCTGTCGCCTTTTGTTCCATATTACAGGTTGCAGTGTAGACTTCGGAGCTCCCTTTTCTCAGCGATTTATTGCGTGTATTGCACCTCGGCCTCTTACTGGATGTTATTAGGAAAGTTGTTGTTTGTTTCTCGCTTTTTTCAGCTGGAATAATCCCTTCAGTAGGAGAGGCTTTATGTTAGAAAATAAAGCAGCGTAAAAAACGTAAATTCTGGTTAAAGAGGATCATGACCATTGTATTGTAATTGGGAACGCGAAGGGGAAGTCAAATACTGTCCTATGATTTGACGGTAATTAAAGGGACACCTGTAATTAAAGGTGATTAGCCCACATCCCTCACTGCAGGTACGGAAAGGTGACACGTGTCCTATCCTCATCAGGTATTTCAAAAATTGTCGTAACCAATAGGGAGCTTGTCTTTACATTTGCGCTTTCAATTTTAATACTGAATCCTGGCTGCAGCATCCAGGTGACGTCCTGTTTATTCTTGTTGTTACCAGACGATTTTATTCAGCATAGGAAAGGTCTGTCGTACTGGAGGGGTCATCTCTTCCTGTTCTATAAGTCTGTCCTGTGTTGAATAAAACTGGAAGAAAATATTAAGGAATGAAGAAGGCATCCCCAGGGTCAGAGAGTTGATCAAGCAGACCTAAGTGTGTGTGTGTGTGTGTGTGTGTGTGTGTGTGTGTGTGTGTGTGTGTGTGTGTGTGTGTGTGTATCTTTTTCTCACTGCCATGGACTCACCTAGGTATTCCACTAAGGCAAACATCATACCCTTATACTTAGCGGAGGGAACATATCGCAGTCAGGGGGTTCATCTGTCCATCCTCGAGTTTGGCATCAGTTGGGATTCGGAATAATCTTTTTAGTCGCGTATTCTCGTCAGGTAAGTAAGCTCCCTAACACCTTTTCCTTACCGGTTTATTTTTGCTTGCATCTCATTAATAATTCCTTGCATTGTATTTTTCCCTTCCATGATGGTGTTTAAAAGATATACGCAATATACAGGAGAGTAGTAAGGCACACTATGGAAAATAATTCTCTATGGATAAGGTGTCAGGGAGCCACCTTAACCGACGAGAATACAGGCCTTAATCCCATCAGTCTGAGCATTATTTCCTTCACTACTGCAGACAGAGTGGCACAAAAAAGAAGATATGGAACGTTGTGGTGGTGCTGTGGATGTGCTGGTGTTTTCAGAGAGAATGGAGAATGCGAGACTGACTAGGAGAGTATGTAAGTGGGGTAGGGTGGAGGGGGTGTGGGAGAAACCGAGGATGAGATGGAGGGGTCGGGTGGAGAGGTAGATGAGTGAGGAGGGTGTAAACTGGAGAGAAGGAAGCGGGATGGCAAAGGATAGAATAACCTGGAGACGATAGATTTGTAGCCACCGTTTCCTAGATTCAGGTATCTTACTATAATACTCGAAGACAAATTAGAAGAGGCCTGGTCTAAGCTGAATGAAAACGTGTGGGTGATAAGAAGATACCGATGCCGAGAAACGTTTGTATATAGAAAGGATTAATGGGGGCCTTCTAACAAATTTACAGATACCGAATAACGTTTGCATATAGATGGGATTAATAGAGACTTTCTGGTCGATATACCGACACTGAGAAACGCTTGCATATAGAAGGGGTTAATGGAGACTTTCTAACCACGTATTCAGCGTAGGTCAGACGGGTTCACCTGACAGCACCCCTCCACGTTACTCTCTTCTGCCCAGCGAGAATAAAACGGAAAAGACGTGATCCTATCGTATCTGGGAGTCCGGGGAGGTGCCAGATTCAGTCACGTTGTTACTACACGTGCGAATTTCCCGCTACTGAGTGAAATCTTCCCGGGTTAATGCCTTGAATCCCGGTGATGTCCATTTTTTTTTTTAAGTTTATTCTTGTTACTATAGTCTGTTTGTTTTCATCTGACGGAACCAGACCACTCCCACAAAGAGAATGCTAAGTCGTGGTTGCGTGAAATTCAGTGGGCCTCAGCTAAGAGATAGAAATGAGTCTCCTTGGTTACTAGTCATTGCTATAGGTCCACATCATCATTATCATCATCATCATCATCATCACCATCATCATACTATCATCGACAATTTCAAAGCAAAGCACACTACCTTGCAATTGGCTGTGGGTCGAGTTGAGACCACTTGTCAATGGGGTCAGCGTTGATTAGCCTGGCCAGAGCCGCCTCCGTCAGTGTCACCAACCCAGTCTCGGGGTCGGCGCTCCACTGGCCTGCCTGTAGACCCCCGCCACCGCCACCATCTCCCTCAGTCTTACCTCCGTCGCCAAGTCTCATCTCTTCCACCATCATCCTTGGACTTGAACCTCCTCTATTTGGAAGGTTCTCTGCTACCTTCTCAACCAGCTTGAAGGTTTGTACTCTTGTCGTAGCGAAAAAAATTGTGTCTTGTCCTTATATCTGCCGGAATCGTATTTATCCTTTCAGGTGAACCTCCTGTGTCTTGAAGGTTCTCTGCAACCTTCTCAACCAGCCTAAAGATGCTTCGTTGTAAAGAAATATACTAATGGAGTTTTAGTTACTTCTGCCGGAATGGTATCACACAATCGTCCTAAGCACTGATGCCGTCCCTCATTATCACGGAGCTAACAGGATCATCGACACTCAGAAAATGTTAGGTAAATTCACTGTTCTAGTCCAGAAAAATACACTGCATGTAAACCATAAGGCTTTGAGCTGGGACCTCTGCAGGAGGGAAGGGGACTGGGTGAGACTTCTTCAGGGGGGTGAAGGAGGTTTTTGAGACTTCTGGAGGAGAAGTAGGCCACTGAATGAGACTTGTAGGTGCTCAAGGAAGCTTTTGAGACTTTTGCAGGAGGGGAAAAATACTGCTGTAGGTGCTCAAGGAGGCTTTTGAGACTTGTGAACGAGGGGAAGGAGGCTTCGAGGTGAGACTCCTGCAGGAGAGTAAGGAACCGAACCACTATAGTCGGATTCCCGCCTGTTTGCGGCGGGGGTGTGGCCAGCACCTGTGGGCAATGGTGCCACGTTTCCCCAACTTGCGATGTGAAACGGAAGCTATTTATGTACAAGGCATCACAAATTCGATAAATTCAGATGAATAAAACTTACACTTGTGTATTTTGATGGATGAATCAACAGTAATCTTATTATGCATAAAATATTTATACAGTAACACAGAAACATGGCACACATATTGTACAGTGTTGCTAAAAGATATTGTAGTCACTTTTAATGGTTTTTAGCGTAGTTTTAGGGTGGGTAATAATATCACAGTTATGGATATAAGATAATGAGCATGAAAAAAGAAGAAATATGCCAATATCCAAAGTAAAAGAAATAATTCATGTAATTCTTGTGAGTGGCAATACTTACACATCCATCTGGCCTAAAATAAATGTCCCAAGGGAGAATGAGGAGATTCAATGTCCCAAGAGAGAGAGAGAGAGAGGGAGAGGGAGAGAGAGAGAGGCATGCATTGAATGCATTGTCGGCATCACTTAATATAACAAAACCAAATTAACAAATGGAAGCACAATTATAAATAACTTATAAAAGAATCAAAAGTACTCAGGGTGGCTCACATTTCCCGCCAGGAGAGAGAGAGAGAGAGAGAGAGAGAGAGAGAGAGAGAGAGAGAGGGGGAGGGGGGAGAGAGAGAGAGAGGTCTGTCACTGCCTTCTTTGTATTCATTTGTTCCTTTGTACATACTGCACACACTGATATACATTGTTCCTATTGATGCACATATATCTATACACGTAATTTCTCTCTCTCTCTCTCTCTCTCTCTCTCTCTCTCTCTCTCTCTCTCTCTCTTCTAATACTGACCACGTGGTAGGTGAATCCAGATCCCCCTTCCCCTCTCCTCCCTTCTTAATCCCTCCTGGGTGTCTCAGGTCAAATCCCCCTTCACACTTCCCCTCCCCCCTGGACCACTACGTCGGGGTGTATGAATCAGTAACGTAACAAACCTCTCAGCAGACAGTAACTTTGACACTCCATCTACTACTAAATATGACAAAACCAAATTAACAAATGAAAGCACAATTATAAATAACTTATAAAAGAATCAAAAGTACTCAGGGTGGCTCACATTTCCCGCCAGGAGAGAGAGAGAGAGAGAGAGAGAGAGAGAGAACGGTATAGAAAACGTGGCAACACTGTACACAGGTGCGGGCCGCGCCACGGCCGCGAGCGTGCGCGAGTCCTACTATAACAGCCGCGACACTCTGTCTCTGGAGGGAGTGACAGGGGCGTCCGTCCTCTCTTAGCTCACTCGCGGTCCACACTGACTCCATTCACCACTGCGCTCCCTCAGCCCTCTCTCTAGACTTGGAGAATTGACGGCTAGGATGCTGGGTCGACATACATTTATAAACTTTCTTTTGCCTTATCAACGTTCTCTGTCTCAACCAGAGTTTAGGACTGCTTACTTAATCCTTTGTCTTCACTTATATAACCACCAAACGTTTCACAATAAGGCAAGTTAATATTAAAAAGGAAAAACATAAAACTAACACATAAAGGTGGGTTTAGCTGAGCTTGAGAATAAATTGGTTTTGGGATAGTTTAGAAATAATTACACTGAGAAAGAGAGTCTGAGAAAGAGGTGGATCTGATTAGTATGGTAATAATGAGACAGCTTTGGGGTAGTCTATGGATAATTAAGATAGAAGATAAATAATAACTAAGAGAATAAATAGGAACTTCGATAATTATATGGTAAATGGAGGATTTGTCTTAATATGGAAATAAATAAACAGGTTTGTGGGTTGGAGAAACAGAGGGTAGGCCACACCAAACAAAACCTTGCTAGTTTTATGACGGGGTTCATCTCATCACTAAATAGCCTTAAACATGTCTCCCTAGCCTTTGTGTGTGTGTATGTGTAGGTAGGTAGGTAGGTAGGAAGACAGGCAGGCACGCAGGGACTCACAGGTAAGTGGGTAGGTAATTAGGTAGGCAGACAGGCAGGCACACAGGCAGGTAAGCAGGTAGGCACGTTAGTCCATCCTAAACCTAACCTGAATCGTTTAAATTTAATCTCTTCGAAAAGACTAAGAAGTATGACCAAGGCGCCTGATACACTGTTGGTAACGAGTACTGTGTCATCTCAAGTCAGTCACGAGGCTATAAAAATATCACCCAATTCTCCTCTCAGCAACATACAGGGGAAGAGGCTTGATAACTGGGCACTGGTCGAGGGAGGTAGTGATTTGAGGTGCCAGTCATTGGTGTTGATTAGTGATGTTACGGGAGCTAGTTTGGTGATGAAGCAGAACTGCCTCAAGAACACGAACACGATAACGAACACACACACACACACACACACACACACACACACACACACAGTATAACCTCAGATGTGTCCTTTCCATATGCCTACAGACTTATGCCTCACCCTTTATAATGAGGAAGACCATAAGTCGAAGAGGCTGTGTATTTCAAGTGTACAATTTTCCTTCTTGGAATGATTATAACCACTGATGCTACCGGCTCTAAGTACAGGCTTGCGAGGATCCTAAGTGATTTGCCTGATAAGGGAAATTACAATGAGGAAAAGAATTAATGAAGGTAGGAGTGTGGAGGATATAAATGGGGGAAAGAATAAATGAAAGTAGGGAAAAGGAAAATATAAAAATAAAAATATAAACTGAGATGACATGAGAGAAAAGTGATACCATGCCTTTTGCTGATAGGAAATTCCAGCACCTTATTACATGGACTGAGGTAGCGAAAGGGAACTGGTCAAAGTTTTCCATTTTCTACTTACAAAATGCTGCGGTTAAGGACGCACGCACGCACACACTCACTCACTTAGTCTCTCTCTCTCAAAAGAAAAAAAAAAAAGATGCACAGTTAACTTATATGTCATGCCAGAACACAAAATGTATTGTATCACCGAAAACTCAAGAACGGTAGATTTTACAGCCAATAAACTGGAAGGGAAGTCTCAAAGAAATCGTTTTATTGCCCAGACGAAACACCTACAGCTTTTGATTGTGCCTTGAGGACCCGAGACCAATTGAAGAGACCGAGGTGGACCAGAAAGTGTATCGCATTTAATATGAGAGATTTTGGAGACGAGAGAAGTAGGAGAGGGTTTGAGATGAGAGGATTACTATTTCAATACGAGAGGCCTTTGGATAGGAGTGAAGCAAGACAAGGAAACTTCAGGTCAGAAAATTATCTATTTCAATACGAGAAACTGTGGAGGGGAGTGAAGTTAGAGAGGAAGGGTTGAGGTGAGAAAAGGGGGCGTGAGTTGCAGAGAAGGTCGCCATATGGAGGAGGAAAGGGTGACATGGAGGTGATTCATTTGTGGTCACCCCTGACGGGATTAAGGCATCTGGTGATAGACAGGTAGACAGTTAGATTGATTGACTGACTAACTGATTGATTGATAAGTGAAGTTTGTATGGAAGACGTAAATTTGGACCAACTTAAAGTGAGTGTACAGTAGAAATGGATGGTCGAAGTAGGTATACAGGACAATAATCTACCAAGTGAAGGTAAAGGTAATACAGAAATGGGTGGGAGATGTATGTATGAAGGACGAGAAAATGGACCAGGAGATATATGTATGAAGGACGAAAATAATGGGCCAGGTTATTGTGAAAGACCTATAATTATCACAGTATAAAAAACAAGGAATCAATAAGCTTCAAGTACTGAGATACAAGTCCTTCAAGTCTAGAGAGAAGCCATAAACCACACACAGAGGCCAATTAAGGAAACTCGCCAATGAACGAGCAAGATGATGACCATAACCATTTTCGTAATAACTTTCCTTGTATATCTTGCACGTAGGTAGGTTTGTACAACTTTAAGATGTGGAAACTGATTAGCTTGCGTGTAGATGTGTGTAGGGGGGGGTGCGTTGTTGTTGTTGAGATTCGTCCATTTTATTATGAAAATGGACCCGGGCTCAGGGTGGAGAGCCCGCCAGAGTTATCAGAGATGTCAGTGGAGCAGCCTCTACGAGGAACTGCTGGGGCTGGTTAGTTTGGAAAATAAGGATACTTCTGTCTGTTTTAGACGGCCTAGGAAAATGTCGGGATTAAAGGCCGACTTTACGATGTTGGAAATTTCTGCCTTGCTGAGGGTGTCGTTATAGCTGAGGTCAGGTTCAGAAGCGTGTGGAGTAGTGCCTTCAGGATCTATCTCGGCAGGTGGCGGTGGTTTAGGCTGTTTCTTCCTCTACCTCTTCTTGTTCGATGTCGGTGGTGGGGAGGGAGAGGTACATGCCTCCTCGGTGGCCTGGAGGTTCACGACAGCATCAGGTGGTAAGGGGGAGGTGTGGTCGCTTTCTTCCTGTATGATGGAAAAGACAGGAGAGGCGACCCTTCCCTCAGCTGCTGACGGCGGGCGGTGATCATCGGCGGTGTCGATGTCCATGGGCGGGGCAGAGGTAGAGCAGGAGGCGGCAGTTGCCCTGTTTAGGGGAGCGTCGAGCTGCAGCCTCTTCCGCGGTGTTGTGCGGGGTCTAGGAGGCTGCAGCGTTGTGGTGTGACGCTCCTGACGCGGGAATGGCCGTGCATCACGAGCGAAGCTCTGAGGGATGACAAGGCGTGGCAGCCCGTTCTTCTCAAAGACTTGAGGGAGTAGAACGAGCATAGCTGCCTTGTCATCGCCACAGAAAGCCTTCGCCGTCACGATGCACATGGCGACAATGGTATTCACATCCTCAGGACATCGGGGATCCCCAGGCCGGCGCCTCTGGGCCGTGGGGCGCCGCCGTGCATTGGCAAAGCCTTGCACAGCTGCACCTCCCGGTCCAGTGACGTCTCTAGCCTCGGGACCCTTCGGTGTCTGGTGAATGTGGAACTCTACTGTCTCGCCCTGGCGTAACGAGAGCGAGGGGCGCCGAGAAGAGGTAGCAGCGATCGCTGAGCGATGCACAAATGCATCGACGCCAGTGTCCTGGCGCCGGATGAACCCGTACTTCGCCCTGATGCTGTACCACTTCACGGTGCCGGTGATGGTGATGGTCTGCACTCCTCCTTCAGGCTCAGTACTGCTATGATTAGCCCCCCTCAACGGGTCGTAGGCTGGAGCAGTAGTAGACGAGGCCATGATGAGGAGAGGAGATGTTGCTGCCACCGCAGCTGGACGAGGAATTCGGGGGGTGCGCGCGCAAGGAAAGGGGGGGAGGTCATGTAATCTACTGGTGTTTGCACTTTGCTCATAAAAACACACTACAGAACTAATATGTGATGTTACAGCAGACCAACGTACATATCACTACTATTTAACCATCAATATACTTTCAGCTGGAGATCCACGGTCGCTCAGTGAAAGCGTTTTTGTCTCGTGATCTGTTTTTAGGGTAACTCAAAACCAAGGCGGCCATTTAAAGAGAATCCTGATATTAAGTATTTTCATGTGGAGTCAAAATTCTCTGTCAGCCTTGCGTCCTACTTTCCGTATTTCTCATTCTTGTCAAATGAGAGTATCGTTTCTTCTGATACCTTTCTCTTGTGTGTTTCATATTGCTATCAAAAGAAACTAGTTCATGTGGCACTCTTCCACTGCCTCAACTGGCAGATAGGTGTTGGAGGCTTTTTGCTCACGGACATACTTGCATATGTGATCACCTTGTCGGTTCATATTGCAGACTGACGGGATGAATCATTATAACACATTTACGTATCACTCTCACTACAGACACCCATCACCATTTGTGCTTCTGTGTTGCGTGCCTAACCTTGTAAGACTTAAGGCTTCCCAATGTGAGAGACATTAACCTGGTCCATATACTGTAACTGAGCAAAAACAACATTCAATTAGACTTGCGTAATACTAGAGCTGTCCCGAACTGCAGAGGGATAATATTGGATCTGGCGTCATTCTCACTACAGAAATCCATCACCATTTGTGCTTCACCAGTATGTTGCGTGCGGAGGCTTGTATGACTAGAGGCTTTACAATGTGTGAGGCATTTAGCCGGCCCATAAAACCCAGCAAAAACAATATTCGATTACCTTCCGTCAAAGGACTCGTAACACTGAGCGGGAATCGGTCATATACTGATGCAAATCGTCCCGAGTGTGAAGTATGGGATAAAAATTGAATGGGGAAATACTCGTTTCATTTAGCTGGATTCTGGGAAAGCTTTCATAAGGAAGATAAACAGTAAAATTATGGTGTATTCGCTGCTGTATATAGGGAAAGACCAAAAGCAGAGTACAGAATCCCACTTGCAACATTCTGCCCCAAGACTTCTTCAGGAACAACACCAGTAGACAGTGCTTCACTATTGAAATTGACCTAAGCCTGAATGGTGACCAGAACACAAGTACACAATCCTGCACTACCAGTCAGGCTTGGGTCTGTTTAAGGAGTGGAGTGTTGTCCAGTAATGATGTTCCTGAAGAAGCTTTGTGGGCGAAACGTTGACATAAACTGGTTCCTGTACTCTGCTTTTGGCCTTCCTTCGAGTATTAATATTGTTGCTGTCTTTGCTGCTTCCTGGACTTTGATGAATAGTCGTGGAGAAGGAAGACGTGTTTCTGAGCTCTCCTCTAGCTGCAGGGTTGCCTCACCGGCGTTAGCTTTTTCTTTCTTTCGCCACTAGGGCGTTTTTCAATAAAGTTAGGTTAGCTAGACCTCATTTTCCTCCCTGGCCTTAGTAGATATAGTAGGTGTCTATATCTAATTTCTGAGATTGCCTTTGCATACTCACCTCTGGAGTGTACCCCCCACTGATCGCTCTGGGGTGTGAGTCACACACAGGCGCGTCCTCCCGACAGTGGTTTGAGAGGGTAATCTCACCCTAGGTGGGTCTTCCCCAGGTACTTTGCCCCTTGGTCGTTTTTCTCTCTCTTCCCACTTCCCCTTCACGGGGGAAGTGGTAGCTATGACGGACTCCCTTACTGCTTTCCCCCCCTTCAAGGGGGGAGGTAGTCCTGACGACATCCCTACCGTGACTGACCGGCCCCAGACTGACGGACGCCAGACTCGTTCCCCGCTTGACATACCTGTAAATAACGCGACCTTCGTAACGCTTCATGCACTAGTTTCCACTCCCCTGTCCAGACTTAATCCCTTCATTGTCAAGAAGGTGATTGACCACTGTGCGGGAGAGGTGGAACAAGTAAAAAAACTTGGAAATGGGGACCTCCTAGTAAAGACATTCAACTCAGCTCAGGTTAAAGACTTGCTAAAGCTGCGCAAGTTTCACTGTCATGATATCGAAGCCAAGATCCCAACATCCATGAATTCCTGCAAGGGTGTTATCACTTGCAGGGATCTCATGGTGATGAGTGAGGAAGAGATCATACAGGAACTTGCTCAGCAGGATGTAATTGATGCCGGATTCATCACTCGTTATCAGGAAGGCGTAAGGACGAAGACAGCCACTGTTGTCCTCACTTTTGGCAAAGTTTTGCTACCTACAAATGTCAAAGTAGGATATGAAATTGTAAATGTAAGACCGTACATCCCGAATCCCCTTCGTTGTTCAAAATGTCAGCTCTATGGACATCATGAAAAGGCATGTCGGGCTTCCAACATCGTGTGTGGCAAGTGTGCGGCTGTAGGTCACTCTGCTGACAACTGTACATCCGAGACTGAGTGCTGCTTTCACTGCCAGGATGCTCACTCCACTTCCTCGAGGGTTTGTCCCAAGTGGAAGGAGGAGAAAGAGGTCTACACTGTGAAAGCGACTGAGGGCATTTCCTTTTACGATGCAAGGAAGAAGGTGAAGGAGTTGCATGCAACTCCCAAGCCTAATATCTCCTATGCATCGGCGGTTGTGTCCCGTCCCGTGATGTGCACCTTTGAGACACAGACTGACCTAACATTTGCTCCTCATGCCCCACGCCCTACCTCTCAGTCTAAGCCTCCTGTACCGGTACGTTCCAACTCTCTTACGGACATCCCTGTTGCTACATCATACTCTCAGGCTGTCGCTACTCCTTCGCAGTCAGTGCAGCCAAAACAGAAGCCTGACAAGTCTGACAAAATTAATTTGACCACCCTCACTAAGCAGTCACGTCCTCATGTCCTTCCCGCTCCTGGTCCAGCAAGGGAGAGAAAGAATAGCTCTTCCTCGGTGGAGTCTGGGAGCCTTATCATTGATGAAAATATGGAAGTTTCCATGAACAAGAACCGGGAAAGGTCCCCCGGTAGCCACTCGCCTGGACGCGGGGGGCATAAAAAGACTAAGCACACTGGCCCCCCACGAAAATCTTAAACCGCCGCATTCACTATACTACAGTGGAATTGTAGAGGTATTAGGAATAAGTTACATAATATAGCAATCTTGCTTTCACTACACAGGCCAGACGTTGTTTGTTTACAGGAGACGCGCCTGGAGGATTACCCTGATCCTCCACAGTTCAAACACTACCACTCGTATAGAAGATATGAAGGTCACGGAGTTGCCATTTACACCCACAAATCACACCCACAAACGGAAGTGATTCTAAATTCTACTCTGGAAGCTGTCGCGTGCAGAGTAAAATTTAATAACACGTATCTGTCTATTTGCTCTCTGTACTGTCCTCCACATGGCCCCATTGATAGTGATGCTTTACATTCACTATTTGAACATCTTCCTGGCAATAAGTTAGTGTTGGGCGATTTTAACGCCCATCACTATCAATGGGGTAGCTTGAGGATCGATGGTCGTGGGGAGCAAGTAGCCGACCTAATACTACAGTCCAACCTCTGTCTTCTGAACGATGGTAGAGCGACTCGTGTAGATGATCGTACTGGTAACTTTTCGGCCATTGACTTATCTTTGGCCTCCCCTGGTATACATCAAGATCTCTCATGGGACCCGGCCTCAATGGTCGATAGGCAAAAAAAAAAAAAAGCTGCTTCCTAAATCATGTATTCGCGTCTGCCGACAAGTTGCTGAGGTGTGTGTGTGTGTGTGTGTGTGTGTGTGTGTGTGTGTGTGTCTGTCTGTCTGCGGGATGTTGAGCCGGCAGAGAGGACATCGGCTGCACGATCAGGCTGAACACGAATGAGAGGAAACTTTATCGCGATCAGGTGGTCATCGACAGCTGGCGGCCGGCTCCTTTCTAGATGAACCACAAAGAAGACATGTTGCAATCATGTCGTGGAACATTAATGGGGTTCGTACAAAGTTAGAAAAGCCCAATGTACTGTACTGGCATTGTTAATGAATTACGATGTGATAGGGTTGAATGAAGTGAAAACTAGTGATCGTATCTCTCTACCTGGCTATGTTTGTTATAGAGACACTGTGAGGTCAGACGGACATAGAGGGGGCACAGTGGTACTGGTAAAGCGTTGTTGACAGTCATCTGTGATGGGTGTAGACTGTAAAATGAAAGACCAAGTTTGGCTCAGATTGTCCCTATTGAGCACTGTGCTCTTGGGCTTTGTGTATATACCCCCTACAGATTCGCAGTACTTTAATCCTAACAGTTTCAGTTATATACAAGAGAAAATCATATGTGGAAAAGAGGAAAATTGTAATGTTCTACGAATGGGAGACCTGAACACACGTTTTGGTACTGATGTTCAAAGTATTTTAGTGAATTTACTTGTCCCTGGATCTGATTATTTCACCTACCCTGAGATTCCTGAGCAAATTAATTTGCCTAATGAGAATGCAAATACTATGACTACTGTATGTGTAGAACAAAATTTAGTGGTGGTAAATAACTTGAAATATGGTGAAAAACATTATAAGAGCAATCTGACGTATAGGAAACATAATGAATGGATTTCTGAAGTAGATGTGTGTATTGCTTCTACCAATATTTTAAATTGCATTTAAAGTTTCACTGTGAATAATGGTCTTGATATTCCATCGGATCACGCCCCCATAGCGGTTGCTCTGTCCCCCCCTGTGGTGGATAGGGTGTGCCTTGGTGTGCGGGCGGGTTCGCTTGGTGATCATGCAGTTTTGTATTGAAGTTGTAAGAAGAAGAAATCTCGGTTAAAACGCCCTATAAAGTTTTGTGATGTTCACATCGAAAACTTTATTGGGGACCTTTCTCGATTCGATATTCCCCAGTTTGATCCTGACATTGATACTAATGTGAGCCAAATGGCCGATATTTCGTACATTTGTGCTAGTGCCAGTCGGTGTGCTCAGGTGACTGTGCCAGAGGATGTCACAGTGAGCAGGTGGGAGAGACTCTTAAATGATATGGTGTTGTATGCTGATGATTTGGTGTTGATTGCAGAGAATGAAAGGGAGGTGGAGGAAAGGTTTAGGAAGTGGAGAGATGTTATGGGGCAAAAGGGTTTAAGGGTAAATGCAGATAAAACAAAAGTGATGATATCTAGGGTTGGTGGCGGTACTGTCAAAGACAAGGGAGAGTGGCCATGTGCAGTTTGCCACAAGGGCGTGGGAAGTAATTCCATCTTGTGCGGTGTGTGTGATAAATGGGTGCATAAGAGATGTAGTGGTATCAGAGGTAGACTGCGAGATAATGCTGATTTTATGTGTACGGCGTGCAGAGGTGAGCAGGTGGAGATTGTCAGACGTGAAAGGATTGAACTTGCTGGTGAATCTCTTGAGTGTGTGGAAGAGTTTTGTTATTTGGGAGACATGTTGTGTGCTGGAGGTGAGGCTGGAGCTAGCTCTGTGGCTAGGGTGAGAAGTGGTTGGAAGAAGTTCAGGGAGCTCTTGCCTCTCCTGACATTGAGAGGGCTCTCCCTACGTGCTAAGGGGTCTTTGTATGCAGCATGTGTTAGGACTGTAATGCTGTATGGCAGTGAGACCTGGGCAGTGAAGGAGGAAGATATTCGCCGGCTCAGACGTACAGAAATGACAGTGATTAGGTGGATGTGCAGTGCGTCCCTGCATCCAAGGCCTGGAGGGGCTGGGTTTACAATGGAAGAGTTGAGAGGTAGGATGGGACTGGAGTGTATTGGTGTTGTGATGAGGAGAGGTAGATTGAGGTGGTTTGGACATGTGGAGAGGATGGGGGATGATAATTGGGTGGGGAGGGTGAGGAGTGTTAATATTGGGGGTGGGGTTATGAGGGGTAGACCGAGAAAGACATGGGACGAGGTCATTAAGTGTGACCTTAGGATTAAGGGACTGAACAGGGAGGCTGCAATAGATCGTGCAGCGTGGACAGCCGCCATTAGGTGACCAAGGCCGACACATGCAAGCATGTTGGAGCCTTTAAAAACGAAAACGAAAAGGAATATGTAAGTCTATGTCTGACCTTTCACCATATATGTCTGCCTGATTCGCCACGGCTACAATATATCATCTTCCCAAGTCATTACTTACAGCCTCGTATCTGCATAATAAACCATGAAATATTGTAACTGGCGGACCGTGGCAGGAAAACGAGAGAAAAAGAGGAGGGATAAGAAAAAGAGCAGAGAGTAAAAGCAAAGAGAACAGAGAATATGAAGAGAGCTGAGAATAAAAGGAAAAAAGCAGAAAGGCTGAATGAGGCCAGAAAAAGAGTGAGAAAAACGAAGAACGACAAGAAGAGCACAGGGCAAGAGAACAGTAAGGCTTGGATAGGTGGTTCGGAGGCTGATGAGGACTGTGAGGAGTGCTAAAGTAAACGCAGACTTGACTACGTGGTTCAGAGGCTGAAGAGGGTTATGAGAAGACCATGAATGATTTGAGAGAGTTGTCATTGTATAATCAGACAGGACGTGTACAACTCCCAGTATGGTGTGTGTAATAAGCAGTAAAAAGCCTTGAACGAGGGAGGTCGGGAAATATAAACGTGCTATTGACACATCATCAATAGGAGGAGTGTAATAGATAATAAACACCCTTGCACGAGAGGGAGGTAGGAGGCTTTAAAAACATACCATTGACAGATTACCAATACGACTAGTATAATAGACTCCGATGTACAACACACGAGTAAACACCCATGCCTGAGAGGTGGGGAGCTGTAAACACATACCAGTGATGTTACCAATTGGACGAGTATAATACTGTAGACAGTACACATTCTTACTTGAGAGGAGGCGGAAAGCTTCAGAAACATTCCATTGACATATTAACCTCCATATTAAGCAAAGCACTGAGATATCTATTAACGCTTGCCATAAAAGACTGAACCTGAGTCTATTATCTCGCAGCCACATACGAAAAGACATAAAACAAGGCATATCCAACGACTTTCAGTACAGCAACGTCTCTTCAACCTTATTCTTACTTCAGACGACTTTATTCAACTTGGGCAAGATATCTGCTAATGAAACTTGGGCAGGATATCTGGTACACAAGGCTGTATCTACTGCCATCTTTCTAGTTCTAGTATTTTCCACGAAGCTCTTATACAATCGTCCAGAGAAAGCTAAATAAACTAAAAACATATGCTATACTGAGGAAGGGGCAATCGTAACTATAAAGGACGCTATTCTTAAGCAGTCCACCCTCAGTCACATGAGAACCCAAACGTAAAAACAAAGTTTTAGTTACACAAGGCACACACAAAATATATAAAATAGACGAAACACGAAGCGAGCACACACACACACACACACACACACACACACACACACACACACAAAATCACGTTCACCTCCTATGATGTTTGACATTGGAAGGACCGACCAACAAAAGACCGAGCCCAGTCTCAACTAACCTATCCATATTTGCTCGAAATGAACCCTGCCTACCCTCGAATGACCTAATCCAACCCAAATCAACGCAACCTAATCTAACTTAACCTCACCTAACCCAGTCTAATTGTATTTAACATCACAATCTCACGTAACCTTCCCATACCTAACCTAACAAATTCTGACGCAGCCTAACCCCATCTAACCCTACCTAATCCTACCCAGTCTCACTTAACCATACAATACCCGACCTAACCCAACCCAGTCAAGCCTAAAATGACCTAATCCAATCGAACCTAACCCAGCCTAACCCAACCAAATAAAACCCAACCCAAAACCTATCAAAACCGACGTATTCTAAAGCAATCTAACCTAATCCGTCTATATCTAGTCGAACTGAAGCCAACCCAACCAAAAATTACCTAATCAGACCAAACCCTGCCCAAAGTGACCTAACCTAACTTTCGGTCGCCCATGAAATCGCTTTATAAGAAATTATGCTCTCTGAAAGTCTACGGGTGTCACATTCCACGTTTCGCCTGTTCTGTGTACACGTAAAAGTGTGTGTATGTGTGTGTGTGTGTGTGTGTGTGTGTGTGTGTGTGTGTGTGTGTGTATGCATTCAGGGATAACTAGATGTATTTAAAGATATGGTTATGTATATAGAAATAGAACTTTGTGTGTCGGGTTATGGATATGTATGTGTTGATGAATCGACGTTTGTGAAGATGTTATCGTGTATGAATGAGTGAATGTGGGGCTACGTGTGTTGAGGTGAAACAACTTTTGTTAATGTGAGGTTGGGGTTACGTAGGTGGAGGTACAGCTGCGTGTTAAGGTTACATATGTAAAGGAGTGGGTGTTTGTGTGGAGGGATGGCGTGTGTCCTTGGAGGCGAGGCTATGCAGAGCTGTGGCTGTGTGTCTGGAGGTGTGGTAGGATGCTGGTGTGGTTCTATGTTACGTTGTCTTTGTCTTTATGTCTGTGTTTTCGAACGTGTTCATGTGTGTGTGTGTGTGTGTGTGTGTGTGTGTGTGTGTGTGTGTGTGTGTGTGTGTGTCAGGCTGACCATGGCGGCTAACACACCAACAAGTAAACACATTAAGAGTTTAATTAATAATTCTGTTGATGATGTTAAAGTCGGCATTGAATCTTTAAAGCAATCAATTTCTAACTCTACATCTTCTAGAAGCCTAATTTATAATGTGTTGAACCCTACCTTAACAGTTCACGAGATTTATAAATGTCGTGGTAAAACTAGTGAGGTACACAGAATGGCATTTAGTCGGCTGCGGGTAATCAGTCACAATCTGGCTATTGAGACGGGCCGTTGGAATCGGCGTGGACGGGGACGTCTGCCGGTAGCAGAGCGGTTCTGTCCATGTGGTGCTGTGCAAACAGAGTTGCATGTACTGGAGGTGTGTCCACTGACTCAGCACATACGTACAGACGTCGGAATAAGTTGGTTTCCTTTACCGTGTTTGTAACACTGCTCGATTGAGAGGTATCCCCTCCCCCTCCCTTCCTCATGGTCCCACACTGCCCCCCCAACCCCCACTTTTCTCTCCGCCCCATGACTCCACCCGGTACCCTCCATACTCTTGCTCACAGCCAGCTACGGGTTTGTGTACTTCAAGCACCTCTCTAATTACATGTAGTCCGAACAACTAATAAAGGAATAGTACAGTACATATCATAAACCAAGTTAGAAGATTTACTACACACACACACACACACACACACACACACACACACACACACACAGAAATAAATCTGCTGTGATTAAATATTGCGGTAGTAGACACCTCTTTTACACATACACACACACACACACACAAACGCACAGAGAGAGAGAGAGAGAGAGAGAGAGAGAGAGAGAGAGAGAATTAGTCTTGTGATTAAATGTTACGGTAGTAGACACCTCTTTGACATACATACACACACACACACACACACACACACACACACACACACACACACACACACACACACAGAATAAATCTGCTGTGATTAAATGTTGCGATAGTAGAAACCTCTTTTACACACACACACACACACACACACACACACACACACACAGATAGATAGATAGATAGAGAGAGAGAGAGAGAGAGAGAGAGAGAGAGGAGTTACATGGAAAAGTTAGGATCTGAATAACTATGCAGCCCATACCGTGGAGATACTTCTTGTTTGCCTGGGAATGCATATCCAATTCACATTTATTCTAGTGTAAGATCCTGCCGATGAATCCCTTAAACTTCTCTACTGTAGTGTTAACAACGTCCATGTTGAGTCAGTTCCACATGTGGAGCTGATCTTGCACCTGAAAAAGTTTTCACGTAATTCTGCCGGTAATTTTTTTCATTTACAGCTCCCAACCATGGTTGTGTGCCGAGTCCGTGTTAAGAGTAAGCAACTTTCTATGTAATGATTGTGAAACCCAGGGGCGTACCTAGAGATTTAGGGGCCCGGGGGGTTAGGTTCATTGTGGGGCCCCCCTCCAGGAGGGGGGCCCCGCAAAGAACCTAGCCCCCCTTATTCTCAAAACTTATCTAATATCTCAGCCGGGATTGTCGGGATGATAAACATATATATTTTTAAATATTAATAAAAAAAACAAATTTTTAAGGTTTTTTTGGGCCCCCCTCAATTGGGGGCCCGGGGGGCAGTTTCAAACAGCCCCCCTCGCCCCCCCCCTCAGGTACGCCACTGGTGAAACCCATTCAGATTTTAAACACTGTAATGAGCTGACCCCGTTGTCTACGAGTTTCTACTAAAAAAGTCCCACAGCCCTCAGGCGAAACTGATACCTTAGTCTCCTGAACTCTTTTTAAGTCCTTGTATGTCGACCAAAATTCCACAGTAACTGAGGAAGTGGCCGTATTAAGGAGATATAGACTGTGAGGACAATCTCTTTATTCCTAGAGAGAGAGAGAGAGAGAGAGAGAGACTTGGAATGACAAGAACAATCAGGAGAAATAATGATAAAAAAAAGTGGGTGAGAGTAGAAACAAGCTGAGAAAAGGAAAACACGCAGGTGAAAAAATGGAACAATGTTATAGAAGTGACGCAGGGACGGAAGCGCACACACACACACACACACACACACACACACACACACACACACACACACACACACACACTTTCTGAACATTTGTCGACCTATCTGTCTGTGCCTGTCTGAGTACTGCCCCTCCCCCTCCCTCTCTCTCTCTCTGGATCCTTTGTCTCATCCCTAGTTTCCTTTTCCCTCCTTCCCCTCTTTATAGCAATCTGCTCAGTCCCTATCTTCCTCCCTCTCTTTCCTTTCCTTCGTCTCTCTTCCCCTCTGTCACTCCCTCCTTACCTCACTCTTCTTTCTTCCTCCCTGTGTCATAACTTTGTCTTACTTTTTACATCCGTTACATGTGTTATCTTTTTTTTTTCATTACTCTCTCCTTATTTCTTTACTTGTACTAAATCCATTTCCTTCACTGCTTTCTTTCCCCAGTAATAACTGCGTGCTCATTTTTCTCTTTTCTTTCTCCGTCTCTCCCTGTCACCCGAAATCTCTTCTTCCACTCCGCTCTTGCCACTGTCTTTCCCTCCCTTCCTTCCTCCCTGGCCCTTCCCTTGTCTTCCCTTCTTAACATCCCCTTCCTTTTTCTTGCCGTAACAATTAACCTATTTCTTCCCACCCTTAATCTCTACTTTCCGCAAATTTTTCTAATTTCTCTGTTTCTCTCCCTCCCTTTTTACATGAATGTCATTCGTTTTACTCAGCCTCAATGCTTTCGTCTTATCCTGCTTAGTTCTTTCCCTGCGTCCTTGCCAGAATAACACTTTTTTCCTACTCTCTGTTACACTGCCTTCTTTTCTAATTTTCCTCATTATCGTTCTCAGTATTCCGTTCCGTAGCTTTCTTTCCCACTTTCTTTTTTATTATCCCTGTTTCTGTGGTTGCTCCATGCCCATTTCCTCTCAGCTGTCTCCCCTTTTGTCTCTACTTCCCTGTCTCCCGGCCTTTCGATTCACATCTCCCTTTTCTCTTTCCCTTTCACATTGCCTGTATCTCATTTCACCTCTCACTGTCACTTCTCACTCTCTGTCTCTTTTCTTAACTCTCGTTGTTCTTTCCTTGCCTCTCCCCTTTTTATTTTCTTCGTAACTGCCCTTTCACATTCCAAATTTTTCCATTCGCTCCCCCTCTGCGCCTGTCGCTCCCTGTCTTTTAACTCTCTCTCTCTCTCTCTCTCTCTGTATGTGTGTGTGTGTGTGTGTGTGTGTGTGTAGTAAATCTTCTAACTTGGTTTATATGTACTGTACTATCCTTTTATTTGTTGTTCGGACTACACGTAATTAGAGAAGTGCATGAAGTACAGAAACCCCAAGCTGGCTGCTAGCGAGAGTACGGGGTCGGAGAGAAAAGTGGGGGGGTTTGGTGGGAGTGTGGGACTATGAGGAAGGGAGGGGGAGGGGACAGTTCTCCATCGAGCAGTGTTACAAACACCTTAGTCCACGGAAAAGGAAACGAGCTTATTCCGACGTCTGTACAAGATATAACTTTACTTCCTGGAGTCAAATCATTGGTGACGATGCTCAGTTTCCTATTGAGGAGATAGTGTATAAGGTCCTTTCCTGTTTTGGCTAGTGTGTACTATAATGTTTACCATAACCTATGTTATTTGAAGTGTATTTAATTCATTTTGTATGCTCTTATTCTAACCATGATATATCACTGGGAAATTTTTTTCGTAAAAAACGTGATTGGTGACATTGTAGTTACATTTCTAATCAGAAGTGTAATGATTTCCATCTTTCATTAAGGCTATAGAGATGCACTGATCAACCCTTTAATACTTCGCTTGTTTTGTGGACCATAATTGTTTGCTAATATCTGATGTACTGCTTATCATTACCATGTTAAGGTTTATTGTTGCTTGAAATGTTGTATGTGTAACTGGATATTGTGGTCAATAAATACTTACCTACTGTGTGTGTGTGTGTGTGTGTGTGTGTGTGTGTGTGTACAAAACGATATTAACCAGCCTTATGCAAAAATATACCGTTAAGAAAATCTTTCACTAGTGGAAGGTGCCTGAGTGTTACCATGCCAACCTCTCACACCACCAAAGTTACATGCACACATTACCCCATTAGCAAGTTCCACTAGAGAGCATTGTGTGTGTGTATGTGTGTGTGTGTCTGGTGTGTGTGTGTGTGTGTGTGTGTGTGTGTGTGTGTGTGTGTGTGTGTGTGTGTGTGTGTGTGTGTGTGTGTGTTGTGAGTGGAGGGGGGGTGGGGGTTGTATAGTTTGATGTTTTTGCTGTGTGTGTGTGTGTGTGTGTGTGTGTGTGTGTGTGTAAGCTCACTATTCGTCAAAGGACCTTGGTAATACATAAGAAGACATGCTATTAAAGTTGCGGCACAAATATATTTTAATGTGCTATGATGTCAACTGCACTCAAAACAACGCCACGCTTCTGCTCCCCTTTCCTGTCTCCTTGCCATGCGTCTGTCTGTCTTGTTTGTGTGTCTTTCTTTCTGCCTGTCTCGCTATTGCAAACCATAAACAACTCTCAACTGTCGACAACTTCCTAGAATATCCTAATATCCTGCATAATACTACTTTTTTTCAGGGCAACTTGGCCCAGATTTTCGTCCTTTTGCCGCTTACTTCACATGGGCCATTGACAGAAAAGGGCAGCGCTACGGCTCCTCTTCAATGGCACTTTTTTGTGACTTACATGTTCTAGTATTAATCTATTGCTACAACTCAGTATTCAAGTTGGAGAGATGAAAATTTTAGGCCAAGTTTGAGTAAAATGGGTACAGAATTAATAAAGTCAAACAGCATACCTTTGGTGGGTGCAGTGGGAACAAGGCGACAGATCACAGACAGGAGGACAATGGCGGGAAAATCCAGCAAAATCTAACCACCAGCTTATGAAGTGACGCCAACAACACTCGCGTCACACAATCGGTTGAAACGCCCGTCCACTTTATCACTAAACACCTGTGGTTCTGAAGTATGATAACAGAAAATAAAATAATCGCGTAGACGTTATGTATTGATGCACTCTCTCCACGGAGTCTGCTTCTGACGTTCTGTTTATTGCTTGTTCATCACAATGCTTCGAAATTGATGAGCCTCTCACTCGGACATGACGACTGACTGAACCTTTATCCTTGTCTTGTACCCCTGACCTTTTACTGAATGCTATAAGAAAAACGAATTACTTCATCCTAACCTAACTCAAAGTCTAATGACAGAGATGATCTGCTCGCTTGACTTCACCGAGCACCTTTTGTGACGCAACAGATTAAGTCGGGGTGGGCTTCCTGTTCAAAGAAAGCAGTAAAATGGATGGGTAACTGCGAAAAATTGGTCACTGTCCGCTGACTCTTCCTGCCTGGATTCCAGCGACAACGTTCCAGGGTTCGTAAGGGTTTGTTTAGAATGGTAAATTCAAAATCTAAATAAAGAAATAAGATAATCTGCTGATTTTTTACTATAATCTTGCTAACAGACAGGCAGGCAGACAAAGGCAGACAGGAAGGCAGACAGGCAGGCAGGCAGGCAGGAAGGGAGGCAGACATGTAGGCAGGCAGGCAGGCAGACAGGCAGGCAGGCAACTGATGGATTTATAAACCCTGCCAAACACATAACTTCATCGCTCTTTATCGTTTGGTTGTAATAACACCTTCTAGCAGAAAAAAAAGCGAGATTTTTTTTTTTTTTTGTCGCTTTTCTCATTACCCATTTTTTTTTTTTTTTAGCCTTACTCGTACCAGATTACGTTAGTTAACAATGATCTGATTATTTGGGGATTAATAAAGCTTTAGTTTCAATTTCTATATGAAGGAAAAAGGCAGTGAAAATATCAACAGTACCCCCATTAGTCTAATACCACAGCCTTCTCCCATTCGCCTCTGTCTACGTTTTTTCCTTTAACCATTCTTTTCCCCAAATGGAGAGTTGTGGCAGACTCCTGTATTCCATAAACTAGCATGTTATTCGCTCTACGTACAGATTATTATGCGAAAATCTTGCATGTCACTGGCCACGAGATTTTAGGTAAAGAGATTTTGAAGTGATGTAGGGGCTGGGAACTCTCCATCTTGACTGCTTTTGGGCTGGGAGTTTACTGTTAGTACGGTAGTAGTAGTAGTAGTAGTAGTAGTAGTAGTAGTAGTAGTGGTAGTTGTTTGAGAGATCAGCATTCCAGATTTCATTGACGAATATTATGGAACCTTCAGGCTAGAAATGTCCGGTAGAGTTACGGCATCTGAGTAGTGACTGGCTTGATCGGTTCCTTTTAATACAATAGACGACATTTTGAGCATTATTTCAGCTCTCGGTGTCAATGCACTTCTAAGCTTTCAAAGTTTTCCAACCAGATATTCATATAGTAGTTTGTCTTAAGGGTACTACTGAGCCTCCATGACTAACACAGATAGTGGAGTACCAACATATCCAGTACTCCAATGCTAGGGAGGCCATGTGGGGTGCTTTTGGTCATGCCTGAGTTCGCTGGCTTTTCTTTGGTTTGTCCTTAAATTCTGGTGTCCTCAGTTCTCCAATTATGTACTCAGAGAATTTTCACAGGATGCTTATCTAATTATACTTGTTATTTACGGCTATTTAAGCCTGTTAATATTAAAAGAAGGTCATTGTACAAGATTGAGGTTATTTTTTTGATGACATGCTCAGGTTAGGAGAGAAACTCAGACATAATTGTATTTCACGTTTATTTGTATCAACATCTACACTTCGTGGCTTTGGAAAGACAATGTTAGGTCGTTTCGAAGACTGGTGAGTAGAGAGGGACTGGCGGGGATGTGTGGTGGTGTGGGGCGGGATATGGTGACACACTGCAGTAAAGAAATGCCACATAGCTCTCTGTTGGCTGCTCCTGTTACTGGCCGCTCGTCACCCCTGCGAAAGGAATAATATCTTAGTTAACCTTCACTGCCACAGATCTTTCGTAGGTTAAATAAAATCGTCTTGAGATAGTAAGAATAAAATAAAAAAATGTGATCTAGCATTAATTGGGTTAGTAATGGTAACACAACCAGGGTCTTGTGTATCATATTCTACTGCAAGTGACTTTGGAGACTTTGTGAGGTGTGGCTGTGTGGAAGTGTAGCAATGTGCAGGGGTGTGTGTCTCACAAATCAAAAAGAAAATATTAAACAAAGCATCAGCCTTCAACCAAGCATATCCCAGACAAGAAAACAACTACACTCATTCACTGCTGCGAAGGTTACGGCTAGAACATCGCCCCTTCCCAATATAATCGACGAACAAAACCAAAACTGCAAACACTGCAACGCAAACTCTCCTTTTCCCCTACTACATTATCTACTAAAATGCCCTGCAACCGAACTACTCAGAGCGGCAGAATCTACCCCAACCCACACATCCCACCCACTGAACCCTCCGCCACCCCCCCCTCGTCACGTCTTACAGCTGTCTATCTATTGCCAGACGCCTTCATCCCATACGGGGTGGCCACAAACAAATCGCCTCCACGTCGCCCTGTTCCCCGCCATTTCACTGTCCTGCTCCCAACTCACACCCCCCTCTCTCATATACCTCTCCACTCCATCCCTCCATCTCATCCTTGGCTTCCCCCTCCCTCTCTCCCCCTCCACCTCACTCACATACACTCTCCTCGTCAGTCTCTCACTCTCCATCCTCTCCACATGGCCAAACCACCTCAGTGTGTCGTAGATGTTGCACCTAAATAACGCTCACCCCTTTAATACTCCAATTCTAATCTTTCTATTTTCCCTCTTCTTACTACCTCCTGTCCAACCACACACACCGACAGGGCCATAATCAAGGCTCGGTCTCCTCTATAGGCGGAGATAATCTATAAACAACAACAACAACAACAACAACAGTCAGGTCCTCGCTCCTTCACCAGGCGGCCAGGAATAGCTTTGGCCAGTAACTCTCTCTCTCTCTCTCTCTCTCTCTCTCTCTCTCTCTCTCTCTACTGTACCTATCTGTCTATCTACCTACCTTTCTATCTATATCATCATCATCATCATCATCATACCCCCTTATCCACCTCTCTCTCTCTCTCTCTCTCTCTCTCTCTCTCTCTACTGTACCTATCTGTCTATCTATATCATCATCATCATCATCATCCCCCTTATCCACCTCTCTCTCTCTCTCTCTCTATCTATCTCATCATCATCATCATCTCTCCTCTCTCTCTCTCTCTCTCTCTCTCTCTCTCTCTCTCTCTCTCTCTCTGATTTTTGCTGTTGGCTAATGACGTGAAACCGCGGCTGGGACACGTTTGAATTACCCGGGTGTTTAGGCTTGTGGTGGTGGTGGTGGTGGTGGTGGTGCTTCTGGTAGTTGTGGTAGGCAAAGGTAGTGGTAGTGGTGGTTTTGGTAGGGGTAGTAAGGAATGAAGGTAGCTGTGGCAGTGACTGTGGTGGCAGATGGGGCAGCCAGAGGGAGGGGGAGGCCAAGGATGAGATGGAGGGATGGAGTGGAGAGGTATATGAGAGAGGGGGGTGTGAGCTGGGACCAGGGCAGTGAAATGGCGGGGGACAGGGCGACATGGAGGCGATTTGTTTGTGGCCACCCCTTACGGAATTAAGGCTTCTGGCAATAGATAGATAGATGAACAGATAGACCGTCAGATGTAAACAAACAGTACAGTGGGGGTGGTAGGGAGGAAAGGACAGCGGTCAGTTGCAATTTCACGCCATAGATATTCGCTGCCTTTTTTTTTTTTTTTTCTTCTTCTTTTTGCTTCGGCCATTTAACTTTCTGTGTGTGTGTAATTCACCGGGTCGGTCAGGATCACTTGATGGTCGTGATGGTCAGCTTTTACCCTCCCGGAAGGGAGCTGAGAGCTCATATAGTCCGATCTAAGGGCAAGGCTGTGACCTTCACACACGCACATACCCGTCCCCTTGCTCAAGGGGGACAGTAACCACCCACTTCGTCAGTGAAACTTTTTGCAACCTGAGCGAGGCGCGAACTCCCGTCTACCAGATGGCAAGCGAGAACGTTACCACTGCACCAGCGAGCGGTGTGTGTGTGTGTGTGTGGCTAAATATGGTCGATCATCCTGTTTTAAGGTGTTTGTAATTCATCCCTAATAAATAAAAAAAAAAACTCCAATTTCCCCCCGTCTCTCTGTCATTGGTCCTCTCCCGACTTCCTCCTCTTTCCACTTCTCTCTTTATTACCTCTCTTCCTCCTCCATCCCTCTCTCGTACCCTTTCCTGTCCTAGGTCATTCCCTTCTCTGCCCTCCAAATCAATCAACCTCCCCGCTGGCAAACATCGTCTACCCCCAACACCCCCGCGGTAGAGAAGCGACTGAGTGTCTGTCAACGCATCGCATCGTCCAATGATCAATCGTCATCGCCGCGTGAGGGCAGCACCTTACAATGTCACCTCCATCACATTGCCTGCCTGTCATCGCCGCGTGAGGGCAGCACCTTACAATGTTCCCTCCATCACATTGCCTGCCTGTCATCGCCGCGCGAGGCACTAAACAGACACATACCCTAAAGAAAAATACAAACGTTAAGGCCTATAGCTTCTATTTGGATCAGAAACAGACAAGATTTTATTCAGGATTAATGAAGAGACTAAATTCTTATGGAAGAGGTGTTGCAAAGCCTCTACTACTTAGTATGAGGCTGGTAGGTGCCGTCCCTGGCTCAATTACGTCCCACATCGATAATACACCCTCCCTCCCGGCGTTAGGGAGGCAAACTGAGGTTCCGGGTTCGTGGGAGAATCATATGATAAATAGAAAACATGCTAAATACAGCAAACAGAAGAAATTCGCCCAATTATTTCCAAATTAACATAGCAAATTCACAAACTTCCTTCCTAATATAAATTCTACAACCAGTCAGAGTCCTCACTGTACTAAGATTTTATGCCTTGTCAATCACATATATATGTAAAAAAATGTTTTAAAGATATATTAGTCTAAAGAAGTTTTGTCGCAGAGCAGCACCAGTAACATGCAAGAGGTCGACAGGTAAATAAATCTGTGCTATTATTTCTTCAACGAGAAAGGCAGTTATATATCTCTTATAGCATATAAAATATAGCCAACAATTATTGTCCGCAACGGCTTAAGGGTTTTTTGCAATATCACACCACTATATCTAAAAAAATTGGCTAAAAAATAATCAACTCGGCTTAGCCCAGAGATGTTAGCGAGCCCGAGAAGTTACCGGACATTTCTAGTAATATTATTATTTTGAAATTTCGGTGCTATTCAAATATACTGAGAGAGGAGTTCATACTAGTTCTTCTATAACATAATGCCCAACAACGCTAATATGTCTTTTTTTGTCCAGATGTTCAAAAATACTAGCTTTTTGCGAATCAACATGCATACAAATATAACCATATGGCAATACGAATTGGTGTGCGGTCCATTCAAAACACACGTTCTCAAAGTGCTTATTTTAACATATTTCCGCTTTATTACTTTACATTAATGCTTCTACAGTTTGTAATGATGTGGTAAGACATACATAAACGCTTCTGAGATGAGTTAAATGTGAGTTTGAAACGATTTAGGCTACAAATAGAGGTTTTGTTGTCATTCATGTTTTCTCACCCTCTGTTTACGTTATGTTCATTCATAATTGTTTTTAAATTTACCCGTTACGGCATTGTTTACGTTGCAGACCTTTAAATTCATTCATTCTAGAGTTTGTACTTCATTCAAGAAAAAAGAAATGCGAGAGAAAGAAGAAGAAAGAGAGGAGAAAGGAGAGAAGAAATGACAGAAAGAAAGGAGAAAGAAACGAGAAAATAGAAGTAAGGAGAAAGAAGAAATGGAATAAAGGAAGAAATGATGAGAAAGAAGAAAGGGGAAAAAAGGAAATGAAAGAAAGGAGAGGAAAAAGAAGTGGAAGAAAAGAGAAAAAAGAAATGGAAGAAAGAAGAATTGGAAGAAAGAAAGGAGAAAGAAGAATTGGAAGAAAGAAAGGAGAAAGAAGAATTGGAAGAAAGAAAGGAGAAAGAAGAAAGGAGACGAAGAAATGAAGAAACAGATGGGGAAAGAAAAAAGCAAATAGAAGAAAGGAGAA